>NC_079978.1:7725973-8035869 GCF_029852145.1 Microplitis mediator | reverse complement strand
AAATTATACATATTGTAGCGATTGGTATCTTAAATTTATATCACTTATACACTACAATGATAACAATGATTCGCACTTCCCTAGACCATTTACTAGCCGAAGAAACATAAGTACAAAAAAACAATTTGACAAGTATTATGTACATAATTGTAAAAAATAGTCGTACATAATACTTGTCAAATTGTTTTTTTGTACTTATGTTTCTTCGGCTAGTAAATGGTCTAGGGAAGTGCGAATCATTGTTATCATTGTAGTGTATAAGTGATATAAATTTAAGATACCAATCGCTACAATATGTATAATTTTATAGTTGGATTAAGGACACTGCATTTCGGATATTTTCGTTTTTTACCCCCATTATTTAAATTTAATATAAAAAGCATGCCTTGATGGTGGAAGTAAAAGACCGAAAATATCCGAAACGCAAACTCTTGCTAATCCAATTATAGTTTACTATAAAATTAAAATTAAAGGTGGCGCTAAAACTAACTGTCGAATCTCTTGTTAGAAAGACAATAGTCTTTTTCATTTGATTTAAATTTGATATCTCATGTATGGCCGCCATTTTCTACTGGAAGTGAAAAAAAAAAAATCTAGCACTTTTATTGAAGTTAATTTAAAAAAAAACGTACATAAGCAATTAAATAATTTAACTAAAAAATATATACAAAATCTGAGTTACGAATTTGTTAAATTACATTATTTCCATCACTGCTTAATTACGGTTATAAATAATCAGGTAATTAGGCTATGTTTTAATCGTAGTTCATAAAAATATGAACGTATTATTTGTAACTTGTAATTTAATTCTAGGAATTAAGTTATATAAATCAACAATACGATAAAAAATAACAAGAATTGACAAAATGAGCACTCCGCCAGAAATTATTGATATAACCAGCGACGATGAAGCTAACGGTCCAGATGTAGAGAACCAGGATGAAGTTGTCCGTATGTATTTTTGAAAATATAATATTTATTTATTATCTAATTAAAATATGATAAAAGTGCTGATAATTATTTTTATCATTTAAAAATTTAAACAAATGAAATAGTATATTGTGTGACAAGGGTAAAGTTGGCTGACATCACCCGCAGTCTGAAATCTGTTTTTTCCCGACTCCGAGGGGAGTGAATAATTAAAAATTCATTCACTCCGGATTTAATCCGCATTCACTCCGCGAATTTTTTACAGTGTAGTCATGTTCAGTAAATCAATCAAATGTTTGTCTATTTTTTTTTGGTATTCTTATAAAGAAATAATAATAACTCATTAAATCGACAATTAACGATTATCTAGTTGATTATTAATCGACGTAGTTAGTTACCAACAAAATTATTATTACCAACAACAATCTTTATATTCATTTTTTTAAAATTATTTTTCTTGATATAGAGAAGCTATTGGTTTGATCATAAGAAGGAATAAATCATCTGTACAGAGAAACTTTATTTTAAATAATAATAAAAATATAACTAAGATTTTATTTTGCTTTTTACTCGCAAACATGTCGTTTTTATCTTCTAATAAATATATTCTTCATTACTATTAATTTTATTATTCGATTTTCTTATTTTCAATATGTTCGACTTCGCGTAGAAATAAACAATGTTAATTTTATCACAAGAGGTACAGGCTTTAATTTTAATTTTTAATACTTTTTTGGTATTTATGTATATAATTTAATTCATGTTAATATGAATTAAATATGTTAATTATTTTAATAATTTTATAATTATTATCGTAGTCTATAATATATGATCGATCAAAGATAAAATAATTTTACTCTTTATTTTTTCTAAATATTAATAAATAATTTATTACATGAACTTGTAATTAAAATTTTATTCAAGATCTTAATTCAAGTCAGGTAAATTTTTTCTGCTAAAATTTATTTCAATAAAAAAATAATAATTAAATTAAACTCTGATGTCATATTTATTCAAGTTCGAATAAATTTCTTTTTTTAAATTCGGTTGGCTCAACCTTAGTCCGCATTACCACTTTTTTAAATTCTCAAGGCCCATTTTGCTCCGTGTAATTAATTTACATGCCTATTTTATCTCTTGCCCAATTAGTAATATACCCAATAAATTTATATTCGAAATCATTTAAATATAATTTAAAAATTAGTTATATAATTATTTTTATTTAGAGCAACAACAAGTAAATATAACTCCACCGGCTGCAAAATTTACATGTACGTTCTGCGAAGAAAAATTTCCAACTCTGGGGTGTTTAATATTGCATAAATCCGTACATAAAGTATTTGGCCTATATTACTGTGAAATATGTCAATATAAAACAATTCGATCAGATAGAATAGACATACATCGAAAGAAACACATGAATAAAAAATTATATATATGCTACCATTGCGGCATATCATACAAATACAAAGCTTCATTAGAAAAGCATTTGAAGTCTTATCGTGATACCTATTCACAATTAATTAAAGATCACAATGCAAGAAGGTCATACAACACCAAGTAACCAACCCATGAATAGGAAAATCATGATTAAGACATTGAAAACGACTATTTTTAAAATTAATTTTGTAAAAATCATTTACACAAAAAATAAAATTTTATCTGTACTAACTATAATAAAAAGCTCACCATTAAATAAAAATTAAATAATTTAAAACTATTAAAAATTTTGTCGATTTAAATCGAGTAATTTAAAATGTTAGAAATATTAATTTATAAATAAAAATAAGAACAGTATTTTTAAAATGAAATTCTTTAATTTATTTACTTATTTATCACTTAATTTTCAGTAATTACTGAAGCTAAATAAATAGCCCTGATAATTAAATCAGACTTTAATTGTTATAATTTATATGTATATAATTGTATAGTTGGATTAGCGAAACTGCGTTTCATATATTTTCGGTTTTTACCACTATCATTTAAATCTAATATCAATGGCTTGCGCCTTGATGGTGGGGGTAAGAAATCAAAAATATCCGAAACGCAAACTCTCGATGATACTGAAGTCAGCCGACGTTTAATAATTTTTGGATTTTTTTAAAACGACAAATTATTAAAAAAAAAATATTTAAAAAAATTGCAACTGTAGTTTTTTAAATTTTCTACATGTGCATATTTTTAATTTTTTTTTTTTTTTTGTAATTGAATTGTTTAAAAAAAAACCGAAAATTTCTAATTGTCTGCTAACTTCAGGATCATGTGAATGTAGCAAACATCAGACAAATTTTAAATTATTAATAAATAGAGTAAATAATTAAAAAAATAATATTTATAAAACATACACTTATGAATTTTTAAATTTTTTGAATGCGCATTTTTAAAAAATTTTATTTTATTAATTATTTACTCCATTTATTAATAATTTTAAATTTGTCAGATGTCTGCTGCTACATTCACACTCATTTATATTTTTATCTTCAGTTGATAATTCATTTATATTTATTTATTATTATATTTTATTATTTAAAATTATATCTTATCATTACCGTCATTAATTTCCTCAATATTTTTTTTATTTTCTTTTTTATTTCCCGCTCTGTAAAAATAATAACAATAACAATAATAATAATAATATCATGGACATGTGGGAAAACGCGCGTGTATCACATTGAGTTTCAAGTAAAAACAATCTGATAAACTTCATGTGATGATTCAAATATATGTATATAAAATTACTAGAACGTAAAATAATAAATAAATACAATGAGTGTAATTTTATAATTAAATAAATATAATTACGCTAAATAGAAGCAGTATTAAAATAAATTTCTTTACAATGTAGGCGATAACTATTAATTGCTGATACTGTAAATGCGTAATAATAAGTGATATTTATAAATTACAAACTATAACCTCACAAGTCCGCGGTTTTTTTATATATCAGATATAATTTTTTAATTAAAAATATTTTTTACACTAGAGTATGTATTAATTGTATAGAAGTAAATTTTAATTGTTAGTTAAAATGTCTCAGGTAGAATCATGTCAAGACAGACAAAATAATGAGTTTGAAGTTTTAAAGGTATGCAGAATATTTTTATTATTTCGTCATTTCTACTAGTAATTAAAAATTATGACATAAATTCTTAATAAATTTATTTCAAATTCTAGTCAATATTTGGGGAAGATCTTAAAGATCTGAGAAATAATAAAAATAAACGGAAATGGCAGCCTTTGAGTGTGAGTATGACATTGACACCATCACAGGGAATGTCAGGACCAGTACAAGTTTATGCACAAATAGACTTGCATGTCACTTGTGGGGATACATATCCAGAAGAGTAAGTAAATATATAAATATTTATCTGTTGTTTATTTGATAATAAAATGAATAATATGATGAATTTATTACTTGCAGTGTCCCGCATATTAAACTGAAAAATAGTCTAGGTCTCTCCAATCAACAAATAGCCGTTTTGTATTCGGAATTAGAAAGTTTGGCAGATAAGTTAAAGGGAGAAGTTATGATCTTTGAATTAGCTCAGCATGTTCAAAAATTTTTGTACGAACACAACAAACCGAGCTACAATAGCTTTTATGAAGAGATGGTGTCACGTCGTCAGGAAAAAATTCAATCTGAAATGCAAGAGAAACAATTGAAAGAGAATCAAGAACGTCAGGTTCGTTTTTGTATTTATTTATTTAACGCTTTCCAGAATTTACAAAATTTTACAATTTTTATTCGCGTTATCACAGTGCGAATAATAATAAAAAAAAAGAAATAAACATAAATAGTTATACAGTTTAATTATATGACACTGAAGTTAGCCGACGTCTAATAATTTTTGGATTTTTTAAAAAACAATAAATTTACAAAAAAAAAAATATTTCAAAAAATTGCACATATAGTTTTTAAAATATTCTACATATGCTTTTTTTTTTTTGTAATTTATTTGATGAAAAAAATAATCCGAAAATTTTTAATTGTCTGTTAACTTCAGAATCATTTAATTATTCTTAATTATTGGATTCAGTTTTTACTTTTATTTTCGATTTTTACTTGAATTGACTTTTTAAATGAATTTAGAGTAGTCATTGACTAATTTAAAAATTCTATTTCTGGGACCGTTTTGTATAAACGACTTATTGGAGTATGGAACTTCTAAAAGTCTATTTTCCCTTGGATTCTTATTCGCAACTGAACTTGATATCTGAAAACATTTCTGGAGAATCCATCAAATTCAGAC
Organism: Microplitis mediator; assembly: GCF_029852145.1. Classification (NCBI taxonomy): domain Eukaryota; kingdom Metazoa; phylum Arthropoda; class Insecta; order Hymenoptera; family Braconidae; genus Microplitis; species Microplitis mediator. Next base: position 8,030,689 of record NC_079978.1, on the reverse strand, counting down.
AACTTATTGTTCAATTTTATTTTATTTTGGTATGTTAATTGTTTCGATGAATTACAGGTGCTGCAAGATGAAATCCAAAGACGTCAAGAAGCATTGAAGGCAGAGCTTCGTGATCGTAAAAGAATAGCACGTTTGTCTCTGGAATCAAATGAAATATCTCAGTCGATTCCATCGTCACCTCATGAACGTGTACGTGCGAACTCTCGAAGAAGATGTTTGAGCTCGTCTGAGAGTCCAGATAGTCCATTATCTGAGCGTCGTGCTACAAAACTGTTGCATTTTATAAGCAGTAGAGGAGAGAGACAAGTTCATTTAGGTAAATGCTTAGGCCATAGTGTTAAAGGATCAGCTGTTTATGCTGGTGTTGATATTGTTACTGTTGAGCATCTTGCTGTTACTGAATGGACACTAAAATGTTCATCTCCCAGTGATGAAAATAGCGAGTCAGAGAACTTTAATTTACAACAGTTGATAAAACAAGTAGGAAGTATTGAGCAGGAACTAAATCATCTGAAAAAATTATACCATCCTAATCTTGTTCATTATTTAGATATGAAGTATTTACAAAATGAAGACAGTATTGTCGTATATATACTCCAAGAATTTGTTGTTGGTACAACGTGTTCTTTTTTTCGAAAGGAAAAGATTCCTGTTAATATTGATATGTTACGATATCTTGCTACTGGGATCCTTTCTGTATTAGAGTATTTACATGAAAATAATATTACGCATAAAGATTTAAGAGATTCAAATATACATATAGACAATACAGGAAGTGTTAAAGTATCTGATTATTCGTTGAAGAAAAGACTTTCAAATATTTATCGTTCAAATTGTTTAGGTAAAGCCAATAATAATTTTTCTACAATTCAAGGCAGAGGAAAAAAAGAAATAGATATTTATAAATTTGGTATTTTACTTTTGACTTTGCTTAAAGTTAAAAAAATATCAGACAATGAAGCTGATTGGGGATTAAATATACCGTCGACATTGAAAGACTTTTTGTCAAAGTGTTTAAATAGTAATGAGAGACTACGATGGTCAGCAAAACAATTACAACAACATGGGTTTATTCGGACACCTTTTTTAAATGATATATCGTCACCAAAACACTGCGATAAACAAGAAAATTATTTTGAGCCGGAGGAGCCAACGTCTGATTCAAGAATGAAAAATGAATTTAAAATTCTTGAATCGTTGGGTGAAGGTGCATTTGGTGATGTTTGGAAAGTCAGAAATAAATTAGATCTTAGAGTTTACGCTATAAAACGAATTGCTTTGGATCCAAAAAGCAAACAATCGAATAAAAAAATGATAAGGGAAGTTAAATTACTTTCAAGACTGAACCACGAAAATGTTGTGCGATATTATAATTCTTGGATTGAAAATGTAAATGTTATTAATGATAAAAACAATTCATCATCTCCATCGGACAGTGTGTCTTTTAATAAAAGTAAAGTTAAACATACAAAAAAAAATGATTTAGAAAGTTTGGAATCTCGGACAATTGACGATTCTGAAGAAGACAGCAGTAGTAGCAGTAGCAGTTCCAGTGATGAAGACAGTGAAGATGAAGGAGCATTTTTTCACTCTACGCAAAAATCTTTCGATTATTCAGACAGTATAGAATTTAAGATAGATAGTGAATCTCAAATAATTGATTCTAAGGCAGAGTCATACGAAACATCGGAAAAAATAACGAGCGAAGAGAACAGTACTATGGAACATACAACTAAATTTATGTATATACAGATGGAGTTTTGTGAAAAAAGTACACTGAGAACTGCAATTGATAATAATTTGTATGAAGATAAAGATCGTGTTTGGCGGTTGTTTAGAGAAATGGTTGAGGGTATCGCGTATATTCATCAACAAGGAATGATTCACCGGGATTTAAAACCAGTAAATATATTTTTGGACAGTAATGATCATGTTAAAATTGGCGATTTTGGTTTAGCGACGACAAATATATTGTGCTCGATTGTACAAACAATCGATAATGAAAGAGAAGCTGAAATAGAAAATAAAAATGATATTATTCTTGATGAGCCGAGATCAATGACTGGTCAAGTAGGAACTGCTCTCTACGTTGCTCCAGAGTTGAGAATTGAAGTAGCAAAAGCTCGATATAATCAAAAGGTTGACATTTACAGCCTTGGGATAATACTCTTTGAAATGTGTTACAAACCACCTGAAACTAAAATGGAAAGAGTTACTATTCTTCAAAAAGTAAGATCTAAAGAAATAATTCTTCCTTTTGATATGACCGAGACTGAAATGCCACATCAAATTCATCTTTTGCGGTATGTATATTCATGAATAAGAAAAGGTTCATTATTTTATTGACTTAAATCCTTTCAGTTGGTTGCTCAATCATGACCCTAATCAACGACCAACAGCTCAAGAGCTTCTAACGTCTGAATATCTACCTCCACCGTTGCTAGAAGAGGCGGAATTACAAGAAATGGTACAACACACATTGTCAAACAGTCAAAGTAAAGCTTACAAATATATGATTGCTAGTTGTTTTGCCCAAGAAGTCACTCCAGCTGAGAATATTAATTACGATATGAGTGTGCCAAACAGGCCAGCAACCAGTTCATCATTAGTAGTAAATATGCTTTTGCACGAGCATGTTAAATCTAAAGTTATTGATGTATTTCAACGACACGGAGGTGTCTATTTAGTGACGCCATTATTGATCAGTAAAATTGATTTAACTAATAATTTTTTGTTTATTTCACTTGATTATATTTACAGGTTCATGGATTTCATCCCAAAGAACTTTATGAAAGTGCATTTGACATTATAAGTTCAACTGTAAATTTAATGGCTGAAGCTGAACTTATTCGTATTGCTTGGGAAATTTTTAATGAATTCTCTGAAATGCGTCAATTCGATTTTACAGTCCGTCTAAATCATACTTCTTTATTTGAAGCGATTTTTATGTATTGCGGAATCGGACCAGAAAAATTTCAAGAGATCTATTCAATATTTGGTGATGCACGAGACGGCAAGTGTCAAACATTTCCAAAGCAATCCCATTTTAGAAATGTATGCCTAACTGATCACGTGATAGCAACACTTTCTACTCTATTTAATACTGAAAACAATGTATTAAAAATTGCAAGTATTTTTAAAAAACTTACTATCCGCACGGGCGACGCTGCTATTTTGGCAAAAAATGCTCTTGGAGAAATTGAGACTGTCACTGCTCATATTGAAGCATTAGGAGTCAAGGTACACCCATTTTATTTTTAATAATATTCTATTGCTTTCCCGGGAAAAAAAGTTTAGATCTATTCTGATCAAATTAGATCTGTTGTTTCAGATCTGAACAGATCTGCATTTTGACCAGATCTGTTTAGATCAAATTATATCTACTTTGATCAGAATAGATCTCCTTGGATCTAAACAGATCAAGGTAAATAAAAAACACTCTTAGATCTGCTCAGATCAAATTTGATCTTATTAGCTAGATCTAAATAGATCTGATTTTTCATCTCCATCCTAATAAAAATTGATATGTCTGATTAAAAATATAATAAATGTATCACAATAATATAAAATATATAGGATTGAAGCCATTAAAATTAAAAGTAAACGTTTTATGTTCCATATGAGATCAGCTTTATCTTCTCCTTCGAATGATACAATTAAAATTCAACTTAATAAAGATTCATTTTCAAGATCACTCTTCTCCAAACAATACAAATTAACATATAATTAAGAAGATACCAATTTAAATAAAACAAAATATCCAATAGTTATTGATCTCGACAGTAATACAAAATCAGTATAAGTAATTAAATATTGTCATAAATTAGACTGATTTTTTGTTAAATAAAAATGATTATAATCAATATGAAACATTTTGCATAAACATAAAGGATCACTTTTTTATGAACAATAATGAAAGTAATCTCATTCTAGGATATATAACGAATTGTTCCTCAAAGTATTTAATACTTATTTACCCAATGAAAATAATAAAATACTAAATTTCTCATAATTTTTTTTCCCGAGAAAAAGTTATATCAACTCAGATCTGGTTTGATCCGTACAGATCCAATTTGATCTATTTATATATACTTCATAAATTGGTCGTTTAATCAATGTTGATCTATTTTCATCTGACTAGATCTTGGTTGATCTAACTTGATTTAGGTTGATCTGACTCGATTAGATTTGATCAGGGTAGATCCGGACTATTTTTCCTCAAAGAAAAATGTCATATCTAATCAGATCTAGTTTGATCTGAACAGATCAAATCAGATCTACTCTGATCTGGGTTCAGTATAAATTATAATCAAATTTGATCTGAGCTGATCTAATTTGATCTAATTTGATCAGAATAGATCTAAATTTTTTTTCCCGGGTTGCAAATAAAATGATTTTTAACAAATTTTGATTTCTTTTGGTGGCCAATTGTCATCGCGCCTCTTTTGGCTCACAATATGAAGCAACATAGCGGTATAATTTTTCAAATTACTTGTGATTTAAAACGCCGACGACGGCTTGTTGGTCAAGAAGTAATAGCTACAGGTGGTCGATATGACAAAATGCTACGATCATTTGAACGCATTTCAGAACGTTCAGGTTTAACGAGTAAAGAAATATCACATCATGGTGTCGGTCTAAGTATTTCTCTTGATAAATTAGTATGTGCCATTCAAGAGATGTCATTAGAAGATTCAAATATTGAAATAAATATGAAAAAATTTGGAATAAACATTGCCGTGGGATGCTTTAATAAGAGAAATAAACGAGAACATAAACTAGCAGATCTTTTTCGCGAGTTATGGTCACTCGGTCTTCGTGTAACTAAACTGGATCTCTACAAAACCGAAGAAATTCTCGAGTATTGCCGTGAGAATTTAATTCCTCACGTAATTATACTAGACTGTGACAAAGATAATCTACTATTATATTCTTGGGAACGTAAATTGAAGAGATTTAAGGAACAAAAAGTTTCTATTAATGAAATTGCTGATAATTTACAAAAACAAAATATGAATTTACAACAAACAGATCCACTGCCTGTTTTACATAGATCCGAAAGTAAAGCAAACACTGAAATCCACTACTAATTCCCCAAATATTTCAATAAATGTTAATTTTAACTTTGTACTCTCTGAAAAAGATAAATTATTAAGTAGCGGACGAAAAAGTTATAGAAATTCAATGCTAGCTCAGTTATCATCTTCTTTACATCGAATTTCATGTAAAGATCCTATCGAAGTATTTGCTGTCTTTCTTGAAATGTCTGTAATAAAGACGATGTTTAGTCTTCTAGAAGTTGATAAAAAAGAACAAGATTTTCAGAAGAGCGTTCAGCTTATTATTGAAGAGTACGTGTAATATCGCGTTACTAATTCCAAAAAGACATATTTTATACCCCCTTTTTTAAGTTTAAGAAATACTCTAAAGCTAATTTTTTTTATTGCCGTTCGTTTTGAAGACTTGATTTGCAGCTGAAAATTACAAAAAAAAAAAAAAACTTCGCTTTAGAATATTTTTGTTTTTTCGGTCCCATATGAAAATTAGTTTGTCTCACTAAAAAAAAAAATCTGTCTATCGGTTGACCCTGCGGGCCGGCCCCAAAACTTCCCGCTGTTTTCGAGCTCCTCGAGCTACATACATACATACATACATACATACATACATACATACATACATACATACATACATACATACATACATACATACATACATACATACATACATACATACATACATACATACATACATACATACATACATACATACATACATACATACATACATACATACATACATACATACATACATACATACATACATACATACATACATACATACATACATACATACATACATACATACATACATACATACATACATACATACATACATACATACATACATACATACATACATACATACATACATACATACATACATACATACATACATACATACATACATACATACATACATACATACATACATACATACATACATACATACATACATACATACATACATACATACATACATACATACATACATACATACATACATACATACATACATACATACATACATACATACATACATACATACATACATACATACATACATACATACATACATACATACATACATACATACATACATACATACATACATACATACATACATACATACATACATACATACATACATACATACATACATACATACATACATACATACATACATACATACATACATACATACATACATACATACATACATACATACATACATACATACATACATACATACATACATACATACATACATACATACATACATACATACATACATACATACATACATACATACATACATACATACATACATACATACATACATACATACATACATACATACATACATACATACATACATACATACATACATACATACATACATACATACATACATACATACATACATACATACATACATACATACATACATACATACATACATACATACATACATACATACATACATACATACATACATACATACATACATACATACATACATACATACATACATACATACATACATACATACATACATACATACATACATACATACATACATACATACATACATACATACATACATACATACATACATACATACATACATACATACATACATACATACATACATACATACATACATACATACATACATACATACATACATACATACATACATACATACATACATACATACATACATACATACATACATACATACATACATACATACATACATACATACATACATACATACATACATACATACATACATACATACATACATACATACATACATACATACATACATACATACATACATACATACATACATACATACATACATACATACATACATACATACATACATACATACATACATACATACATACATACATACATACATACATACATACATACATACATACATACATACATACATACATACATACATACATACATACATACATACATACATACATACATACATACATACATACATACATACATACATACATACATACATACATACATACATACATACATACATACATACATACATACATACATACATACATACATACATACATACATACATACATACATACATACATACATACATACATACATACATACATACATACATACATACATACATACATACATACATACATACATACATACATACATACATACATACATACATACATACATACATACATACATACATACATACATACATACATACATACATACATACATACATACATACATACATACATACATACATACATACATACATACATACATACATACATACATACATACATACATACATACATACATACATACATACATACATACATACATACATACATACATACATACATACATACATACATACATACATACATACATACATACATACATACATACATACATACATACATACATACATACATACATACATACATACATACATACATACATACATACATACATACATACATACATACATACATACATACATACATACATACATACATACATACATACATACATACATACATACATACATACATACATACATACATACATACATACATACATACATACATACATACATACATACATACATACATACATACATACATACATACATACATACATACATACATACATACATACATACATACATACATACATACATACATACATACATACATACATACATACATACATACATACATACATACATACATACATACATACATACATACATACATACATACATACATACATACATACATACATACATACATACATACATACATACATACATACATACATACATACATACATACATACATACATACATACATACATACATACATACATACATACATACATACATACATACATACATACATACATACATACATACATACATACATACATACATACATACATACATACATACATACATACATACATACATACATACATACATACATACATACATACATACATACATACATACATACATACATACATACATACATACATACATACATACATACATACATACATACATACATACATACATACATACATACATACATACATACATACATACATACATACATACATACATACATACATACATACATACATACATACATACATACATACATACATACATACATACATACATACATACATACATACATACATACATACATACATACATACATACATACATACATACATACATACATACATACATACATACATACATACATACATACATACATACATACATACATACATACATACATACATACATACATACATACATACATACATACATACATACATACATACATACATACATACATACATACATACATACATACATACATACATACATACATACATACATACATACATACATACATACATACATACATACATACATACATACATACATACATACATACATACATACATACATACATACATACATACATACATACATACATACATACATACATACATACATACATACATACATACATACATACATACATACATACATACATACATACATACATACATACATACATACATACATACATACATACATACATACATACATACATACATACATACATACATACATACATACATACATACATACATACATACATACATACATACATACATACATACATACATACATACATACATACATACATACATACATACATACATACATACATACATACATACATACATACATACATACATACATACATACATACATACATACATACATACATACATACATACATACATACATACATACATACATACATACATACATACATACATACATACATACATACATACATACATACATACATACATACATACATACATACATACATACATACATACATACATACATACATACATACATACATACATACATACATACATACATACATACATACATACATACATACATACATACATACATACATACATACATACATACATACATACATACATACATACATACATACATACATACATACATACATACATACATACATACATACATACATACATACATACATACATACATACATACATACATACATACATACATACATACATACATACATACATACATACATACATACATACATACATACATACATACATACATACATACATACATACATACATACATACATACATACATACATACATACATACATACATACATACATACATACATACATACATACATACATACATACATACATACATACATACATACATACATACATACATACATACATACATACATACATACATACATACATACATACATACATACATACATACATACATACATACATACATACATACATACATACATACATACATACATACATACATACATACATACATACATACATACATACATACATACATACATACATACATACATACATACATACATACATACATACATACATACATACATACATACATACATACATACATACATACATACATACATACATACATACATACATACATACATACATACATACATACATACATACATACATACATACATACATACATACATACATACATACATACATACATACATACATACATACATACATACATACATACATACATACATACATACATACATACATACATACATACATACATACATACATACATACATACATACATACATACATACATACATACATACATACATACATACATACATACATACATACATACATACATACATACATACATACATACATATATACATACATCACTTTTTTCTTTATTTGAATTTTTATAAGTATTTTATCATCATAAACAATGTATATTTTTATCAATAAAGTAATAATTTTTGATAAGCAGTCTGAAGATTTCAAAATTACAATTATGGACGATATTCTAATGCAGGTAAAAATTACTAGAAACATTAAATGCGAAAAATGTCAAAACGAAGAAAAAGTCTTGTTAGAAATATCGTTAATATCAATAGTTTAATGTTAATTTTATTACTTCAAGTATAAAAACTATTCCTTGAGATCATAAAGGTTCCTAGAGAAATTGAATTCAATAAGTTTCATACATAGCAACATTGTTTTCTAAGCGATTAATAATAAATAGAAATGTAAATTTTGAAAAAAAATTAGGTTCAAATGGCTGCAGAAAAAAATTGGCTGATGTTTTTCATTCGATCAAAAGTTACTTTTGTAGAGAATTGAATCCCCTACAAAATGGCACCTTGGCCATTTTTTAATCAGTTATATTTAATGACTTGTAAAATATTAAGTTGGGATAAAAAAAAATTTTATTAAAAAATTCTTATTTACGCGAGCGCTAACTGAAAAATAGACATATCGAGCTGAAATTTTTTCAGGATTTTTTTTTTTTAGTGAGACAACCTAATTTTCGTATGGGACCGAAAAAAAAATATCGATTTCATTTGGCACAGTCTAATATATATATAAAATTTATCGTAAACACTGAAAACCAATATATTTTAAATAATTATATTAATATCGATTGTTGCTGGTGTCAAAATTGTTAAACTGCTGGCAAATAATTGCCAGTATCTAGCCTATGCATGAAATTGAATCCCGCAATGTCATATTTGCATCTCCGATGTTACCCTACTTCTGTGCCCTGATATTGTCGTCACACTTTCAAGTACTTGCTCGATGAATTACAAGATTTATTAATCTTCTTATCCCTGTGTTTGGATTTAGTTTGACTCCCGCATTTCTTAGGAGCTGATTCAATACCCGCAGGATATTTGCTTCTGTTCATTTTAATTTTTACTTTTTTTTCAGGTACGTCAATTCTGTTGAGCCTCACAACAGGAAGATATTCTATCGGGATAATCAACAGACGATTTCCTGCAGTGTGTCAAGACAGCACGTGGTTTTTGTGCAGTTCTGAAAATTAGCGTGCAATTAAAAATAAAATTATTTTATTAAATAAATTTAAAAAAGAAAATAATTACCCGCTGAACCAAAGGATTTATAACAATCCTGACAAATATATTCAATGCTATGAATTTTGTAGCAGACCTCATCATCTAGATTCAAAACATTGTAATCATTATTGACAAAATCCTACAAGCAAAATATTTATAATAAACATTTGTTTAAAATTTAAATTATAGCGCGCGATCATTCGCGCTCGAAATATGGAATCACTTACTGATGGGGCAGCAGGTTCTTCAGTCAAAAGAGTTTCAATGATTGTTGAAATAATTATACTATTTTCTGGAAGGCTCAGGATTCCCACACTCGAAGACATTTGTTGGGAAGCTGTTTTCCATTACTATCCAGACTTGAAATCAATGACTGACAAGGAAATTATGTCCCTCGGTCTTCCATTGCAGTTACTCAAGTCGCGTATTAATTAATAAAATACTTATAAGTAAATTCATCGTATTCATTTTTTTTTATTTATTATACACTAGCATTTAAAATTATAATGTTCATAAATCCATTTGAAACCAAATTTATCATTTTTAAAGTTTACTGTTACTTTTCTATAATAAAAAATGTACTAAAAAATTTTATGTCTTCACGGAAAAAATCGAACTATAGAAATTGAGAACGACAAGTTATATAATGATAAAGTGATCAGTGAAAATTATCATTCTAAATAGTAATTTTTTCATTTATGATTAAAGCGTTAATAATTACAGGATAAGTATGAAAATTTATTGTCTATGCAAAAAAAATTACTATTTGAACTTTAAAAATCGTAACTGATACTTAAAAAATTGACGACACGTATTATAAAATTTATTATTTGGAGTGTTAAAATTCCCCATATTGACAACCGGGTTTCGATTTATAATTTCAAACACTAATTTTTAAAGTTTATTTGTTTCCGTGTTGTTTTTTTATTCTATAATAATATATGTCACGAATTAGACAGTTTATTTTTTATTTATATTAAAAATTACCTTTTTTTTCTTTAATTACTATTTTTTTTACGTATTCTTCACCCTGATCTAAAATCTTTATATTTAATTCCTAGTCACACAATTTACTATTTCACCAGATCTGTATCTGAAAGTTTAAATTTTTGCCTCGGTTTGTCTGAAGAATGGCGCATGCGTTAGTTTCTATCATTTCCTTATTCTCAGCAGAGAAAAGAACGACTATCTTCCCTCCAAACAAGGCAGCAATTTGCACTTCCGGTTCAGGTGGGGTGAAAATGAGTTAAAGATTTTAATAATTAATTTTCTATTGTCCCAGCAAGAGAATGGACCTCGGTTTTTACTCCCACTCTGGATGTTTTATGTGTTAAATGTTCTCCCGCTTTTCTGTGCGCATGCGCAGTTCATAAATGTTCGGTAGTGGGGGCAATTTCCGAGATCTATTCTCTTACTGGGACCACAATATTTTTGTTTTTTCCCTCTTGCTGGGTTTTGTGCCCAGCTGGCCTTTGAAAGTTTCGTACAGCCAACGTTTGTGGAATGAACCACAATAGTTATACGGCCCATGTATTTTACTGAGGTCGCTGTTGTCGAGATATCCACGTGTGTTTCGTATTAATAAAATCAGTTAACCTTTGAAGTGATACATAAAAAAAAAATAAAATAAATTACTTCAAATAAGATTTTCATTCATCAATAAAAATTGCATGGAGATTTTGATTTTTTTTATTATTTTAAAAAGTGAATAAAAAAGTTTAATAATTATTATGATACTAAAGTTAGCCGAGGTATGATAATTTTTGAATTTTTTTTAGATCGATAAATTATAAAAAAAAAATATTTGAAAAAATTGCACCTGTAGTTTTTTAAATTTTTCACATGTGCATATTTTTATTTTTTATTTTTTTGTAATCGATTTGTTGAAAAAAAAATCCGAAAATTGTCAATTGTGTTAACTTCAGGATCATTAATTATTTAAAAAATGTACGCATTCAAGCCGCACGTGTTTACTAAACACTCTATATACAGTATTACAAAACCTGAAGGAAAAATGGAAGCAATAATATGCTGTGATGGTAAAAATTTATATTTTAACGGCAAGTCTGCAAATAATAGCGAATTTCATAATATCTGGGAGTACAATTTAGCTGGACAACAATGGAGATTATTGATATCAATAAGGCGTCTAAACAATTCACTATATACTAATGATTTAATTATTGGTACTATTTTTGAATCAAATTATTTAGGTATTTGCACACTACAAAGGCAAAACACAAGACAAAGACCTTTCAATGACGAACTGTCAAGCCGCACATCTCAATTACATGTTTGTGATTTGAATAGTAAAAGTAGTATTGTTCGAAGAACAAGTGGACAAGCTCCATATCATGCATATCGACATAATTTCATTCGCCATGGAAAATATTTGTATATTGCCGGAATCGAAAGAGATTATAATGAAACCTTTTTCGATGTATATAAATTAAATATGGAAAATGATGTATGGGAAGTTGATTACATCTGTCGAGGACTTGATGCTAATGAACCAGTTGGTGGTGGTTCGCATCATACTTTAGTTTACAGTAACAATATGATTTATATATTCGGTGATTGTGATCTTGGTCGCAGAAGGGGTCCATTTTCGTTTCTCGTAAGCACTTTTATAACGTTGACAAATTTTTTTATAAAAACCAATATTCATGTAAAATGTTTTATTTTAGAAAATATGGGCGTTTGATTTGGAGAAAAGCTGCTGGAAAATAATAGACACTTATGGTGATGAAAATCACACACCGCAATATCCAACTGATAGAAATGAAGTCTGTGTAACGAGTTATACTGACCCAGATTCTGGTGAAGTAAATGTAATAATATCTGGAGGATCATTTCATAATCAAGAATGTGATGTCTATGTTAAACTTTCTGATGTCTATTTTGAGTTTTCTGATGTCTGGAGATTGAATCTCACAAGTTTAAAATGGACGTGTCTCGAGAGATTTGGTACTGTCTTGCCTTATCACGCTTATAGTCATTCAATGACCATTTCTCCTGCTGGGAAATTGGTTTTATTTGATAATCAAATGTCTGATATCGACGTGGAACAAGTATTAATCATTAAATTTATTTACAATTATTACTTGTTGATGCTATTAATGTTTGAATAATTAAAACTGGTAATTTATTTTAGAAATATAGAGGTTCTGCTTTACACTCAACTTGGCTCAGGATTCCAAAACTCACAGACATTTGTTGGGAAGCTGTTTTCCATTACTTACCAAACTTGAAATCAATGACTGACAAGGAAATTATGTCCCTCGGCCTTCCATTGCAGTTACTCAAGTCGCGTATTAATTAATAAAATACTTATTAGTAATTTGCGGCTGAGGCAGCCGTTCGGCACGCACGTGGCTCGGGCAATCACCAAAGTTAAGCAGCATCGAGCATGATTACTACTTGGCTGGGTGACCGCTTAGCCACGCGTCGGGTTCGAACGAAGGTCTCTGATCGTTAGGCACGGGATGAAGATCCAGTGATCGATAAAATGGGAATTTTATCGACCACTGGAGCTTCACCCAAACCAAACTGTACTAGCTAGGTTTTCTCTGTGGTTTTCCTACGCTACTGCACCTCCATTGCATAAGGAAGGTAGTAGGACATTACCGTAATAATGCAGAACAGTCATTAGCACAAGTCGGGCCACAGCCGCAAAAATTAAGTGGTAGCGTCAAAAAGTAGCAAGAAAGTTTGAACGCCTACTTTCGGAAAAATTGAAAGCTTAAGTAAGGATCGATCAGTAAGTGAAAGAGACTTAGTTTGTAAAATAGGCAAAAACAAACAATAAGCGAGGCGAGAAAAAGTATGTAACAAAGGAGAATTTGAATGTAAAGTCTTGTGAAATACGAGTAGTGATACAAGTAAAAATAAAATAAAATAAATACTTATAAGTATAGTCACTGTATTCATTTTTTTATTTAAAATACCCTAGCTCTTAAAATTGTAAGGGTTGCAAATTTATTTGAAACCAAATTTATTACTCTCCAGTTGACCAATTGCTGATAAATTTTTAATGAGTAAAGAACAGATTTTTTTTAATCAAAAATTTTTCCTATAAATATTGAAGATAAATAATCCAATTATCGAAATATTTTTAAAATTTACTGTAAATTTTACAGTAAAAAATAACAATACAAAATTTATTGTCTCTTTTTTCATTTTTTATATCATTGATTAGACATTTAATTTTTAATTTTTATCAATAATTATCTTTTTTCTTTCAATTATCATTTTTCTTGAGAGTATAAAAACAACCCATTCTACCCCGACAAGAAACGTCTGTAGGCGTCTAGGTAAACAGATGACCCTGAAGTTAGCCGATATCCGACATTTTTAAAATTTCAAATTCCCTAACTTTAGGAAAAAAAACTTTTTTTGGATTTAAAAAAAATACTCGTGTTTATTTTTTCAAAATTAAGACGATTATTTTTTTAGTTTAGTAAAAAAATAATTATCTTCGCCATAATTCAAAAATTATATTTTCAATTATTTATTTCTAGGTTCTAAATTGATACGAAAATCAAAAGCTTGCTCTGTTTACCTACCATTTTTAGAAATCTACACGGGTATTTTTTTATTTTTTCGATTATCAATTCTAATTCCTGAAGTTAGCCGACATCAGACATTTTTTAATAAAAAAATTCTCTAACTTTTGAAAAAAATTTTTATTTTTAAATTGAAAAAAATACTCGTGTTTATTTTTCCGTAATTTAAACGAGTAATTTTTCAAATATAAAAAAATATATATATATTAGTTATAATTCAAAAACTAACATTTCAATCATGTATTTTTTGATTATAGATTAATATAAAAATTAAAAGTTTGCTCCACTTATTTATTATTTTTCGAGATCTACACGTGTATTTTTTTATTTTTTAAATTTTTAATTCTAATTTCTGAAACTAGCCAATAGGTGGCATTTTTTAATTGTTTACTAAATATATTGTTTACTAAAAATTGAATACTAAATATATTTTATGTACGTTATACTTTTAATATTTGTTACCTAGGTTAAATTATAGTATAACTTAACATTAGAATGTAAAAAAACTATTAATGAAATTGAAACTTCTATTATAAAAGTTTATTATTATAAATATTATTTATCTAAAAATAAATTGAGACTTTTTTATTGTTGTATTTGCTTATAATTTTAAAATAAATACTATAAATGTTAATTTTCAAACTATAACTTCACGAAAAAAAAAAAAATAGGTGCTGCAACAGGATGTGTCCTGTTGCTGATGTAACAGGAAAATCCTGTTGCCACAACAGGATTTTATCCTGTTGCTGCAAAAGGACGGCGTCCTGTTGTAGCACCTATTTTTTTTTCCGTGTTGACTATGAGTATATTTTTTTAAAACTAAAAAATTACTTGTCTAAATTCCAGAAAAATAAGCACGAATAATTTTGATAATTTAACAAAAAAAGATTTGTTTTGAAAGTTATGTAATATTTTATTTAAAAAATGCCACATATTGGCTAGTTTCAGAAATTAGAATTAAAAATTTAAAAAATAAAAAAAATACACGTGTAGATTTCAAAAAATAATAAATAAGTGGAGCTTTTATTTTTATATTAATCCATAATCAAAAAATACATGATTGAAATGTTAGTTTTTGAATTATAACTAATATATATATATTTTTTTATATTTGAAAAATTACTCGTTTAAATTACGGAAAAATAAACACGAGTATTTTTTTCAATTTAAAAATAAAAATTTTTTCAAAAGTTAGAGAATTTTTTTATTAAAAAATGTCTGATGTCGGCTAACTTCAGGAATTAGAATTGATAATCGAAAAAATAAAAAAATACCCGTGTAGATTTCTAAAAATGGTAGGTAAACAGAGCAAGCTTTTGATTTTCGTATCAATTTAGAACCTAGAAATAAATAATTTAAAATATAATTTTTGAATTATGGCGAAGATAATTATTTTTTTACTAAACTAAAAAAATAATCGTCTTAATTTTGAAAAAATAAACACGAGTATTTTTTTTAAATCCACAAAAAGTTTTTTTTCCTAAAGTTAGGGAATTTTAAATTTTAAAAATGTCGGATGTCGGCTAACTTCAGGGTCATGTAAACAGAGTGTTTGTTACAATAATTCTTTTTTCGCCGACCCCTGTTCACACTCATAATTCAGTTACGAGTAGTCATTTTGACTAAATTTCAAATTTTAGTTCACCATTCTGTCACTTCAACAAACTGTAGTGAATTAATTTGTGCAACGTCCCCAGTATGGAGACTAAAAAAATAATAAATAAATGATTATAATTGTAATTAATTAAAAAATATATATTTTTGAGGTCATAATAAATAAAAATAAATATACTGACAATAATATTTTCTTAAGTAACATTAAATACCAATAAATTATAAAAATAATAAAATTGAAAGGTGGTTAAGAAGAGCGCTGATTGGTCGGTTGAGAAGCCGGTGTCCTGGTGTACTGACGAATGAAACAATATTATTTTCGCGGTCTTTGCTACAAACAGATTGGTCATGGAGTAAACGTGTTCATGAAAATAGATGCCTAAAAGTATATTGAGGGTGAATAATATAAAAATATATAAATAATATAATTTATTTAAATACAAGTGATAGAGTAAATGCAGTGTTGATAAATACTCGTTTTGGGTAAATAAAATAGTGTAAAAGTAAATGGTGTTGATTGGGTTGGTAAATAATTAGAGAAAGTGTGTGGTGGCATAACGAGTAGGGAAGCGCGGCCATTTTATGTTAGTATGACGTAGAGGCTGGGTGTGTAGCACAGCTTCACGTTGAACCGTCCGTGTTGATTGTAATAATAGCGAACTAAAGCGATAAACTCTGATGCTGGTCTTGAGATAAATGTACGGCGTACGTACGGGAGGTGTGATTTGTAAATAAAGTTTGGGGCAGAAGGTGGGTATTGTTAAGGTAGAGTAGGTTTAGCTAAGTGGTTGGCGTAGTTGTCGGCATAAAGCACAATCACAGAGAGCATGAGCGAGGAAAGTAATCCCCGTACACTTTACGTGGGTAATCTTGACCCATCGGTTTCTGAGGATCTGTTATGCACATTATTTTCTCAAATCGGGCCTATAAAGGGCTGCAAAATAATACGTGAACCCGGTAATGATCCTTATGCTTTTGTTGAATTCACAAATCATCAGTGCGCGGCTACGGCGCTGGCCGCCATGAATAAGAGACTCTTCCTCGATAAGGAGATGAAGGTTAACTGGGCCACGAGTCCGGGTAATCAACCCAAGCTTGATACCAGCAATCATCATCATATATTTGTTGGTGACTTGTCGCCTGAAATTGAAACCCAGACACTTAAAGAGGCATTTGCGCCCTTTGGTGAGATAAGCAACTGTAGAATTGTACGTGATCCTCAGACCCTGAAGAGCAAAGGGTATGCGTTTGTGTCGTTTGTTAAGAAATCGGAAGCTGAAGCTGCGATAAATGCTATGAATGGACAGTGGTTGGGTTCACGGAGCATTAGGACAAATTGGTCCACCAGAAAACCACCGCCACCGAGATCTGAGAGACCAAGGCACACAAATAATAGTAAACCCAATTATGAAGAGGTAATATTATTTTATTCATCATCATTATTATTATTATTATTATTATTATTATTATTATTATTATTATTATTATTGTCATTACTAATATTATTATTGTTGTTGCTGTTGTATTTTTAATAGGTATTTGCACAGAGTAGTCCAACAAACTGCACAGTCTACTGTGGCGGATTTACAAATGGCATCACTGAAGACCTAATTAACAAGACCTTCTCTCAATTTGGTACTATTAATGATATTAGAGTTTTCAAGGACAAAGGCTATGCTTTCATTAAATTTACGACGAAGGAAGCGGCAACACATGCTATTGAGGCTACGCATAATACAGAAATCAATGGTAGTGTTGTTAAATGTTTTTGGGGAAAGGAAAATGGTGATCCTAACAGCGTTGGACCAAATGCTAATCAACAAGCTCAACAGGTAATTATTATAATTATAGTTATTGACTATCATTACAATTGGAGTATTGTTTAAAATTATTGTTGTTTTTTTTAGGTGACTGCCGGAGCTGGACAATATCCTTACGGTTATGGTCAACAAATGAGTTATTGGTATCCACAAGGATACCCACAGATGCAAGGTCAGTTCTTGCAGCCAGCTCAATACTACAGTCAGTACTATAGTCAGCAGCAAGCTCAGCAGTACATGAATAGCATGAGAATGCCGGCACCGGCTGCTGGCGCGTGGCAACCTGGACAGGCAACAGCCGCACCCCCAACTGGAACAGCTGCTCTTCAGCCAGGACAGCAAACTATGGTTTATACAATGCCGCAGTATCCTACACAATGAAACCGATCTTGCAGATACTAAGTAAGACCAATCGATTTTCGAGACATGTGACAAATCAGATTAAAAATGGATTTAAATAAAAGTTTTATTTAAGAAAACAGTAATAATAAATAATTTCTCGATAATATTCAAACAGGGGCTTCTTTGAGTAATAATTCTAGCACGTGTCTGGTACAAAAAAACAAGTGCGTTCACGCTCTCTCCATCATTAACCAAGAATTATTTACAAAACATTTAATAAATAATTAAATAAAATAAACATTGATACAAGATGCATTATTAATTACACATTGATCTTGACGATTCTGCATATCGGAATAATTTGTTATTATATATTCTTCGGGACTAAAAGTATTCGTATACAAAAATTAAAAAAATAAAAAAAAGAAACAAAAACAAAAAAAAATAAAAAATAAAAAAAAATGTTGTTCATCTATATTTCCATATCCAATTGTTAAATCACTGCAAGCAAGTGAACTTAAACTATTGTTCAGTGAATAAAATTGCTAGTTTTCAGAAATGAATTTTTAATTACAATTGTGCGAGCGTGACGTGTACTGTATAATATTTTTCATTGTAGTTTTGCTACGACAGAGCCCTGTACTAATTTAATATTTAATGTCATATCCATATTAAATAATTTGAGTTTAAAAAATTTTTTTTGTTTGTTTAAATATTTTGTTTATTTGTGAAGCGTGATTACCGTTGTTTCCTTTCTATAAAGACTAAGTTTTTTTTTTTTTAAATGACTTTTCGATGTGAGATTAGTTTTAGTCTCAAGAATAAATAAAAAAATTGGATTAACATTGCGTGATGAAAAGTCTAGGGCTCTCAATGTGGAGCAATCATAGCTAATGTAGAAAATTAATTGACAAAAAAAAATAATAAAATGACAGTGCGTTTATTGTCGGTGGTTGTGAGACAGCGTATGTTTCACCATCTTAAAAAAATTATTAAATTATAATAATTTTATTAATGGTTTGAGTAATAAAATATTTAAATTTATAAATTGTAGATTGAACTTTCATTTATTTTTCTTAATCTATCAGGGCTAGTTTTTCAAACCGGGTTTTGAGTTAATATTGCTAGTATATCTATACATTAACAATATATGGATATACCAGCAATAATAATTTAAACCCGGATCAAAACTTAACTCGGTTTGAAAAACTGCCCCTTATTTTCTTTCTTTCTCATTCTTTCTATCCTATTTTTTTTTTTTTTTATTTTCACTAACATTCAGACTCTGACTCTAATGATTATTTGTAAATTTTGCTTTATCATTGGACGACATTTTGATCTTAATTAAGAGAGTCATTATAAAAAATAAATAAATCAACAAAGTTACATGACATGTCTATTTATCCATTAGTGTCTTCCAAGTAATTGTGTGGTTAAATGAAGATTATGTCGAATTATAATAATTCATTTTTATATCATAACTAACTATTAAATAGTAATTTTAATTGACTAATAAATAAACAATACTAAATAAAAAATTCATTAATATTTATTTATAAATTGTAAATTACTGTTGTAATAATTTTTTTCAACGTGATTTTTTTTTTACTCACTCTAATTATGATAAAAAATTTTTTGTGTTTTGTGTTATAGAGTAAAAACAACCACCGATAATAAAATTTTTATAAGAATGCCCCGAAATTTCCATTCGCACTTTTCACCAAAAACAAAAAAATTGAAAATAATAAAAAAAAAAGAATGAATAAAAATAAAAATTTGTCCATAGTCAGTTATTAAGCGTAATGTGTAAGACATAGTAAAAAAATAAACAATTCTGATTTAAAAAAATGATGATACGAATAATATATAGACAAAAAATTATAACTACAATATAACTGAAAATTATAATAAATGAATAAGTAATAAAACGCTGGCAGCAGTAAAAAATTCTGACTATGGATAACTATTAATCAGTGAAATAATGGAAGACGTAAAGAAAAGAAAAAAGAAAAAAAAATGATAAAAGAATGTTATATAAAAAAATAATTTAGGTATGTGGGGTTGGCACAAACCTCGACAATGCTTAGGATAATGTTATCTTATAATAAAAAAAAGAATAAAAAAACAAAAAAAAAAAAAAATACAAACAAATTGTCCTTTAAATGAAAAAAAGGAATAAATATTTAAAATACATAATCGTATTTCTTTTTTATAAACTTGATATGCCCATTGAAATAATAACTAACCAGATATTTAATTTAAACGCGACATTATTTTTATTCACCATCTCATATATTACATTAATAAATTGACTTAATATTGTTTTATAATTATATAAATTTAAACAATCGCATACGCGATGGCGACTAGAAAATAGCTAGTTCACATATGATTCGAATTAGTGAATCAACGGCAATTATGCGCTACTATAATTAATGCTATTAATTTAATATAATTATTATTTTTTAAATATAAATATAACATTTTAAATTAAAATTATTAATTAACGAATACATCGCAACGATATTTAATATAAATAATGAACTGCTTCTACTCTATTATTTAATATTAATTTCAAAAAATGGAAGTCTAATTTGGTAATAAATTACAACAATTATTAACAATAACTAAACATAATTTGCTTATTACATTCGAGGAAGTCATGAAATGTAACTGAACTTAATTTAAACAAAAAACAAATTAATAATACAAGTAATTAATGATTGTACATAGCACATACAGTAATGAAATTATTTTCATCGCACAATTTCATATAAATTTACACCAAAGCATCGGTTATTAATATGAATCCATCATAACATCGAGTCCAATATGTAAAATTTCCGAGCCTTTTACATTTTATTTATTTTTTTGACATTTTATTTGACATATTAATCAAAAAGTGATAAGTAATTGTTAAATCACATTATTTATTTTTTGTTTTCTTATTTAATTTAACGCTATGAGTTTATAAAAGTAGCAAAATAATTGGATCAAGGCTGAATTGTATCGGAAGGCGTAGGAAAATAGCATTTTTTCATTTAATGCTGTACTTCCCTATAAATCGATTAGATTGATTTTAACTTTTTTTTTTTTTTTGTTAAATTTTATTTTATTACCACAGCTTTCGATCAAAATTGAATAATAAATATGTGCTGGTAAGTGCGCATTTTTTTTTATCTTTTAAAAAAAAATATATTTTTTTTGAGCTTTGGAAAACGTTCATTATTATTATTATTACTTTTTTTTTTTTTTGTATTCACCCGTACGTTATTGGAGAAGTAAAAAAAAGCAATGATTACTATAAACGTAACGATATGACATTGCCATTTAAACATAAAAGTGTTATCAAGCTTATCGTAATATTAATATATACATACAAATATTTTTTTTACGGAATGTTTCGTTAATAAATTAAATAACAAGTTACAAATACGAATTACATGTCTTGGAATATATATAATAATAAGAAGCCTCAAAAAACATTAACAATAATTTTTTTTCTATCTTAAAATAATTAAATAAGATAACAAATTAAATAGACGAGAAAAAAAAGAAAAAATAATTTTATAGCAGCTTTCGTGTTTGTACTTATTTCATCATTTATGTTCTATTTTGCGTAGCAGTAAAAAGCAACTGCAAGTTATAGTAATACAATTAAGATTAAAGAGGCTCGCTGTTAAATTTACATAACAATTCGTTTAAAAATATCACATACATCGTTCAAATTTTACGTACGATTCGAACGACAGTAGTTACGATATTACATTTATTTTTATAAATATATATGATCGAGTATCAATTATATATAGGGAGCGAATAAATATACATGCAAAATTACCGACATCGGTTATCTTTATATTATTTGCATGTGAAAAATACAATTATTATCATCGATAATTGAAAAAATTAATAACTATTCTCATATCAATCTACTTTTTTTCTCACAACAATACACAAATATTTTGATCACAATGCAACCATCGACACTAGGGCGATTCAAAAAATTTTTTTTGTCTCTTACCCTCTGAAAACGTTAGTGGTTAACCGAGAAAAAAATCTTCCCAAAAAATGGCCCTCTAACTCAACTCTAAGAGGTCGCAATTTTAATTTTAATTTTACATTGAACATGTGAAATTTTTTTTTTTCATTAAAAGTTTAATTACTCATAAGCTACTGAATATTTTTTAAATTGATGCATAAATTTTGAAAGCTGATTCCTCAAGCTCTCTGAAACCTTATGATAAGTCATAATTATCATAATTGAAATGCCAATTGAAATTATCTGAAAAGTATCGATTTTGTATAGAGTTAATATCGACGTTCTAATTAGCAAATTATCTAACTCTATTTCAGAAAATCTTCTATTTATGCGAAAAAAAAGTGATTTAAAAATTTTTTTTCATCTAAAAATCAATTCCATATTGAGTATATGTATAATATTTTTGTCTAAATTATTCAAATAAGATTTGTTCCGACTATTAGTATCTGAAAATTGCACAGAATCACCTACTAAAAAATATGAAGTTAGACAATTTGCTAATTAGAAGGTCGATATATTATATAGTTTTGGAAAGCTTGAGGAATCTGCTTTAAATAATTAAACTCTTAATGAAAAAAAAACATTTTTACCTGTTAATCAAATGTGAAATTAAAATTAAAATTGCGACCTCTTAGAGGTGAGCTAGAGAACCCATCAATTGGGAAGATTTTTTTTCTGGGCAGCCACTAACGTTTCAGAGGGTAAGAGCGGAAAGAAAATATTTTTTGAATCACCCTAATCGACATACTGTTATTTTATTACTAACAAAACCTTAAGGACGAAACTCTTTTACTTTTCTCTTAACAAAAAAAATTTTTTTAATCAAGAAGACTGAACAATATCACTGTTTTCCAATAGAAAAAAAAGATTTAGGATTACGTATTTATATTCGTTGTCTAAATAATTTTTCACATTTCAAATCGATGTAATTTTCAATCTCTCATAATTATTTCAAAATTAAATTTTTTTTTAAATTCTGATTGCTATCTGAGACATTATTTCACTGGTATCATATTTCTTACGGTTAGTATTTTATTTTTTGATATAGGTGTTTTTGTACATGTGTTTTAAACTACGACTAGATAAGTGACTGTTTATATTTTTTTATTCTTCATTTTTATTTTATTATCCTTATGGACGTGCACTGTTGCATTTAAAAATGTAAATATACTCCTTTTTTTTTTTTTTAACTATTCTTAGTATGCTTAAAAATTAATTGAAGCTATAGAAACAATTTTTTTTCTACCAATTTCTAGACAATTTAAATTTATTAAATGACTTATCTTTTCGCAGTTGCTAATAGTATCACTTAAAAAATCCTCACTGTTACTTATGGATGTAATTAATAACAAAATTTGCTTTGAGATCCTTCAGTACTTTTATCCTCAATGCAAAAATGGTAGTAAAAATGTGAGCGCTTTTTTGTTTTATTATTTTTTTCTCTTATTAGAGATATTACAGATATTCAAGTACGGAAGCCCTTAAATGGGCGCTTTATAAATCAAAGACTTACATCTCCGTACTCGAGACTCCACTTTTCAAATGCCGCGAGGCTTGACGGTGATACGGATCGGCGAATTCTCTTCAATGAATCCAAAAAATCTTGCAGAGTGATGTTGCGAACGAGGTTTAAATCAAGTGCCTTTACTTGCTCAGGATTTAATTCTATAAAGAAAAAAAAAATTACAAATAAATATAATTAATCATAAATTAAAAATACTAGTTTGATAAAAAGTTTACCTCTAATAGGTCCAAGAGCAGCATCCTTTGCTAAACCAGTTAAATCACTTCCAGAATATCCTTCAGTAAGAATTGCTGTCTTATGAAGCTCTTCAGTTGTCAATGGATCACTGTGTTTACCCAAAAGTCTCTTTAAAAGTGTTACTCTGGTTTGAAGATCTGGCAAAGTAACATAAACACGTTTAGGAAATCGTCTTAATGCTGCTTCATCTAATTCCTGCGGTCGATTAGTTGCCGCCATAACAAGAACACGTTCATCTGGATTACAAGGTAACCCATCAAACTCAACAAGAAATTCTGTTTTTAATCTTCTTGATGCCTCGTGTTCATTGTCACGTCTTTCACTCAACAGAGAGTCAACCTCATCAATAAAAATAACTGACGGTTGGAGCTCTCGTGCAATAGCAAATAATGCTCTTACTAATTTTTCTCCTTCGCCGACATACTTCGACGTCAAACTAGCAGCAGATATTGAAAAAAATGTAGCATTACATTGAGTTGCTACAGCACGAGCTAATAAAGTCTTTCCATTACCAGGAGGTCCAAATAGCAACAAACCTCGTGCTGGTGTTCTCAGACCTGTAAACAGTTCAGGTCGAAGAGACGGCAGTATTACCATTTCTTGTAGCGCTTGTTTAGCAACTTCCTGGCCAGCAATATCGTCCCACTGTACTGCAGTACCACCTTCTAATATTTCATCTAAAATAACTTGGGCTAATTTAGGATCAACTCCTTTTAACATTGGAACTTTTCTCGATGGAGTTCCACGGTTGCTGTTTGAACCTCCAGGTGTACCGGGACGTCTTATAGGAGATCCATTTCCAGGCACTGATAACTGTCGTTTCATGGACGGAGGTGTCCCCAAAGGCTTTATTGGTGTCGTCCGATGACACGAATGTGTTGGTGTCGACCGACCCATACTCCGCGGTAATGTTTGACTTTTACTTATTGTCCCCGGTACACGTTTACTCGCAACAGTCAGCTTCCTACCAGATGCTGTAACATTTTAAATGTTAATTTAAATTTTAAATCTTCGTTAAATAAATATTGAATTCATAAGTTAACATTATACACAAAGCTCACATTTATTGTAAAAAAAAAAAAATTAAGTTGCCATGCTGGTAATTATTAAAATTCTAACTAAAGTAAAAAATAAAATAATTATTATTTCAATACCTTCTGAAGTACGAGTATGGTTATTTTTTGGCGACAATGGTCTTTGCATTGTCGACTTATTAATATGTGTATTTGTACCGTGAGTTGTATTGGCAGTATGAGAATTATTGATGTAGGGTTTGATGGAATTATTACTAGGGTCCATTAAAGATTCATTTGACCGTAATACCGATAAATTTTTCCTTATTCTTGGATACTTTATTTTATTATTACTATCAGAAGCATCAGAAGTACTCTCCTCAGTACTTTTTTCACCACCACGACAGTCATTAGCTACTTCCAGTTTTTTCAGCGCACAAATATTCGCTACAAAAAAATAAATAAAAATATTCTGCGTCATGCTTTACACATCAGGCGACATTTAAAAAAATATATGCACATCTAATAATTATAATTATTTTTTAAACAAAAATTGTTAAACAAACATTAATTATGATTCAGTGAACTACTCACAGTAATAATAATTAACTATAAATAACATGCCAGTATATAATGTATTGATAGTTTAATTTTAAAAAAATTCGTGCATTAGTTTATGACAGTTAAGATTAAATTATAATTATAAAAGTGCATTCACATTGATTTTATTTATCTAAACGAGTAAATAGAATAAATAAATAATTATACCTAAAAAATCAAGTCGATCCTTGGCCATTACCAAATTAGCTCGCATTTTTTCATGTAATCTCTGTGCTCTCTCGTAAACTTCTCCTCTGCCTCCATAACATTCGACAGCAACTCCCTTCTCTAATTCTCCAATACCTTTTTTGTATAATTCAATTGCCATCTCTTTATGTCCTAATAAAAAATATAAAAAAAGGTTATATCATTTACCATCTATACAACATAATTAAATACTAACTTAACATACTGATGACGTTTTAATAATTAAATATTAAATTCAAGATCATGAGTATTTGGAGCAAAAAAAAAAAAACAATAAATATGATCCTGAAGTTGAGTGTGAATGTAGCAGACATCAGACAAATTTAAAATTATAAATAATTAAAAAAATAATATTTATAAAAATTGCACTTATCAATTTTAAAATATTATAAATGCGGATTTTTTAAAATTTTATTTTATTAATTATTTACTCGATTTATCAATAATTTTAAATTTATCTGACGTCTGTTACACGCACACTCATTCCTGGTTGACAGACAATTAACGAATTTTTGATTTTTTTTTCACCAAATTAATGACAAAAAAAAAAACTAAAAATATACACATGTATATTATTTTTTTTATAATTCACATTTTAAAAAAAATCAAAAAATTATTAGACGTCGCCTAACTTCAGTATCATAATAAAATTACTATTAATTTTAGTCGTTTCGTTTTCTATTCATTGACTCGGTATTTTTAATAAAGTTTAAATACAAAGTAAGACTCATGTCAGCAACGCAAAATGTCTGATTGTACAGCAGCATTAGTTATTATTCTTTTATTTAAATACCCGTGATTTTAAAATTAAAATTAAGAATAATAATAAAATTAATACCTTCATTCTCTTCATCAATTTTCAAAGCCTTGCTAATAAATTCAAATGCGCGTCGATGATGATGTTTTTGTTTAGCAAGCAACGGGTCACCAGGACCAGGCCCAGGTCTTCTTGCTATTTGCGACATAACAGAACTATCTTTATCACTTGATACAGCCAACAAATCGTTTGTTTCAGGCCTAACAATAATCTCAAACTGACACTGTCCTTTATTTGCTTTAGTTCTACGAATCAAGTGGTTTGTCGATGCGTACAGATACTTAAAAACAACAAACAGCTGATAAAGCAGAGTTCTCAACACATTAAAAACAAGAATAAGTGGGAACGAAACGACATAGAGATTACGTTTGTGTATAGACGGTTGTGGTCCATCAATTAAATTATGCCGATGACGATGATGATGGTGATGGTGATGATGATGATTCCCGTAGCTTATTGTTGTTGTTGCTTTATCACTGTTTTCTAATTTAGTAACTCGTAATTTTTTTGGCGACTTTGATCCGGATTTACGTATTGAGCGCCCGCCATCACTGTAAGACATTTCCTCCCGCGGTATTTACTTCTTTTTTTTTTAAATTATTATTTTTAGTTTTCGCCTTGTCCTCAAGCTGATTATTTAATTTACTCGAACACTCAACTGTTAGCCACTTCGACATTCCCGATTTTTATTTGAATTATTGGCCCACTTGCTGGGTGCAGAATTATCCTGGTTCCTACAATATTTTATTATATGTCTATATATGTATATATATATTGTTGGGCGAGTCTATCCGGTCTGTTTACATTCAACTATATATTAAATATATATCTCATGAGAGGCTGTATGTACTGCTATGTTGTCAACTGGCAAAAGACAATTATCGTACTGACATACAGTAGCAAGTACGTCTACTAATTCAAAGCTCTATATGTACTTACTGGTTTTCCTTTTTTTATTTTAGAGTAAT
Source organism: Microplitis mediator (assembly GCF_029852145.1). Taxonomy (NCBI): domain Eukaryota; kingdom Metazoa; phylum Arthropoda; class Insecta; order Hymenoptera; family Braconidae; genus Microplitis; species Microplitis mediator. The sequence continues at coordinate 8,001,806 of NC_079978.1, read as the reverse complement.
ACAAAACACGCAATCTTATTGATTCTATTTATCTAGAAATAACTGCACGCACTTGTCAAATTCCAATGCACAATCTACATGTATTTCGCTGAACCTCTACCCAATATTATCTGCACCCGCGTGCGCACCCCTCTTCATTTTGTTCACTTGCGTGCTAGAGACTGGTCACATACAACCAGATTAACTCTGTAAAGTATTTTTTTCTCACTCCCTTTTATTCAAAAAGAGACTTTTTTTTTTTTTTTAAATACAATCGTATTAGTACCCAGTTCCAAGAATTATTTTATCGCAAATGGATAACGAGATCATTGAATTTCTTCATAGAATGTCCTTTTGTAGGGTTAATGAACTATATAATTAATTATCGCTATATATGACCATAGTTTATTTTATTTGATTTATTATTACACAATTTGCAATAATTATTTTTAGTAATGATAAGAATTAGAGAGAAACAGTTTTTTTTTACGAAATCATTGATACTCAAAGTAGCAGACATTAGACAATTTTATTATTTTCCCTGATTAAGAAAAATTATTTGAAATGATTCACAACAATTTGAAATGATTTAAAACAATTTGAATCGACTAATATATAGATATACACTTAGCATGGATTAAATGACTTTTCTTAATTAGGGTTTATAAACAATTTACTTGTAAATAAAATAAAATTTTTAGAAAATGCATATAAAGATTTTAAAAAATTTTTTATGTGCAATTTTTGAAAGTTTTTTCTATAAATATTTTATTTCTTTATTCAAAAGAAATTCATTTTTTAATGTCTGCTACTTTCAGTATCATAAATTTTTTTTATCTGATTGTAGACTTTTCCCGCCTTCCTCAATTTGGGCGGCATGAACCCAGCCAACATATATAAATTATTTACATATCTTGCATCGAGTAAATGAATTGATAAAATATTTATGATATGTATTGTATGTCTCAACTTGAAAAGAAAAAAAAATTAACTAGCACGTAATAAGAAAAAAAATAACTAATTTAAATTTATAAAAAAAATGCTAACACAGTTTTATATATGAATCAAGAAAAATCATCATGGAGACAACTTCCAATTAACGACTCTGCATTTGTAATTATCAGTAATTTGTAATATTTTATATCTTACAAAACATACAAATAATGGCTAACGGTAAATGTTATTGTTTTGTGCACAACATTGCCGTGTGTAGCTAAGAGAAGATTGCCGCTACAATATCACATATCGAAGGTGGTGGTCCGATACCAACACCTAGCATCGTTAAACATGCATGCCGGCTGTTGGATTACCGTTTGAATATTTAATCTATGGCGGTTCCTAATCCTGGGAAATGAAAAGAGAAGAGTTTCTGTTTTTGCATGTATCTCAATCCTGTCCCCAATTACAGAATCTGGCACGTGGCCCTATTAGGACGATAGCCAATAAGGAAAAAAAAAATCCTGTCCCCAGTTTCATTAAAGGAATTATCTTATTTAAAAAAAAAGGAAAGCAAAATTAAAAAAAATTTTATTTTGAATATCTTTATGGGTAATTCGAGTCACGACTCGCGCTGGTAAAAATAATTTATTAATTATAATTTATATTTTTACCGTCTGGAGCTCAAATTTACAAGGCTCACCTGTAATTTTGTTTTAAATATTACTTCTTTAAATCATCAAATCTTTTTGTGTTGATCCCATTTTGGCCCAATTTCCCCGGGTCAAAAATAAAACTTGGTTTAGATTTGGTTTACCAAATCGAAATTTGGAGCCGTTTGTCACAAAACAAACTCGACTTTTTTTACGGAGATATGAAATACATTGAGTTTTTATCTTGGTTTAGGCTTCACTGGCTTACTTAGTCACGATTTAAGACGAAAAAGTCAAGATCAAGTCGAAATTGACTTGGTTTAGACTTATTCGACTTAAATTATAAGGCGAAAAAGTCAAAACTAAGGTGAAATAATTTTTATTTATTAAGGCGAAAGTACACGGAGAGAAAAATATCGCCAGAATGACTATCCAATGTATCCTCAAATGACGTATCGTCAGAATAACGATTCGTATACCTAATTTAGGAATACTCTCATATTAATTTAATAATCTATAGTATCGTTAAAGTAAACATACGTATTTGGGTTAGGTTAAGTATTCGTTTATTTAATTTAACAATACGACGGATAGCCTTTGTAACGATATGTAGTTTCGTTAATATAGGTATCCGTATCGCCAGCGTGAGGATCCGTATAGCTAAATTGGCTATACGAATCGTCGTTCTCGGTTGCCGGATGCCTAAATACAGAGTTTGCGCAATAGTCATGTCAGCGATTCATGAAATGCCTAAAATAAGGATACGGATCGTCATTTTGACGATCCACTGTGAGGATACTCTGTATAGCTGAACTGGCTATACGGCGTATCGTTAAGTAAGATGACTATACAGCGTATAGCCAAAATAGCGATACGTATACTTAATCTGGCGATATTTTTCTCTCCGTGTAAGGCAAATAAATAACTTTTTTTCGACTTGGTTCAGCAAGTCAAAAGTAAGCTGAATGACTATCATGCTTGAAGTAAAGACGAATAAGTTCAAACTAAGATCAAAAAATACGAATAAGTTGAAATAAGTTGAAGCTAAGATAAAAAAAAAGTTCAAAAAGTTGAAAAAAATTTAATTTAAGTCGAAAAAGTCGAGATTTTATCGAAAAATCGTCGGCAAATCGATAACTTCAAAAGAAAATAAGGTGAAGCGAGTCTGAATCAAGTTTTATTTTTGACCCGGGTCACTATATTAGAATAATCCTACAAATTAAAACCTGGATGACAATAATCTGAGAATATAAATTTAACACTTTTTTTTTAAATAATGAGAAAGTATAAAATAAAATTGCCATTTTAATAGTGGGATAAAGTGGCCAAAAACGGTACCTCTACCCTGCACAGAAAAAAATGTTATAAGGAAATATTTTAGAACACAAACGTTTTCGGTAACCAAGTTATGATTTTTTTCAAATTTTACTTTCAGTCAAGAATTTTTTTTCTCTTTGAATATCTTATTCATTATGCAAAACTGGTATTAAGCATCCGCGTTTTTTTTTAACATTCTGTATATAAGTTTTCCATTTTTTATTACCGGGCAATCGTTTTACTAAATGCATTTATTTGTCAAGAAAAGTTTTATTTTTTTTTTTTTTTTAATTAACAAATGAATCATATAAACTATTATTGCTTAATTTTTCTTATTTTTTCAAATTTCATATACGTTCAAAAATATGTTCATGGAACATAAAACGTCAAATGATAATCTATAATTATAAAAATAATTTGTAGAAAAAAACTGGCTGAGATATGAATAAATAAATTGATAAGTCTATCAAAAAACGTTAACTATGAAATTAAATATTTCATGGATTTAATTAATTACTTAATTAATAATTAATCAAGTTTATACGCATCGTATAATTTAAAAATATCAAAGTTAAAATAATTTTTATTGTCTGGTATAATAAAATAAAAACAATTCATTTGTGTCAATGATTTACATCAAACTTTGAAATTATTTATAGTGATCTCATATAAAATATATTGATATATTTAAAGTACGTGATAATAAAATCAAATTTTATCGTCTCTCGATACTAATTTTAATTTATTATTACGTTGACGTCAAATTATTGAATGATTTTCCATGACATAAATCATTTTTATCATATAAATTGACGTATTGAAATCCTAAACAAATGACGTAAATCCTCAAAAATATTAATTGCCTTTATTTAGTCACGTAAGAACAGAATATATGTATTCAGACAGACTATATAAGAGCATCATTTTCTGCTGAGACCATCATATACAAACTTTTGGAAAAATAATTTGATACGAATATAGTCTTACTTTTAATAACTTTATCGTGTGTGCAAAGTAAAAACTTCCACAGACAATAAATTTTTTTTACATTGAAAATTACCAATTGCATAAAAATGAAGATTCAATCAGTTATATTGTTTGGGATTTTGGGAGTGATTGGCTTTTTCTCATACTCAGAAGCATACGCAGATAGACACAGCAACGTAGAATCACAATTAAAAGCTATGAATAGGCCTACAATGGACTGTTATCTTGGTAGACGCACTTGCAATTATGAAGATTATTATGCAAAACGTGAGTAAATATTTCCTAGAAAATTTTTTTAATAAAAATGTAATTGAATTAAATTTTTAATTTATTCACATTCACAAAAAAAAAATATGTTTACGGTAATAATAATTTTTAATATTTTATATTTAGAACACCTTGCAGACAAGTTTAGTCACAATTGTTCTAAATGTGATGGTAATATGAGACAGAAACTAGCTAATCAAATACCTATGCTTAACTATCTTTTCCCTGAAGACTTTCAATTACTAGTAAATATATATTCAGCTCCATCAGTTTTGGAATGTCTTCTAAACAATGGACCTTGTAATCCAAAATTAAAGGCTTTCAAAAGTGAGTATTTTATAGTAACTATTTATTTTTAGTTCAAATATTAATAATTAATATTTACTACCCAATTTAACGATACGGATTAAATCCGTAGTAAATGCGGAGTGTATGACTATGTATTCATTTAATCCCCTTGGAGTAAAATTCACTCCTAAAGGGAGTTTATTTTGATATTAAAATACCAAACCGGAGTGAATGTGGATTTAAAAAAAATCCAGATCATTCCGCTGGAAAAACAAAATCCGTATTTACTCCGTATTCGCAGTAATTTTTTCTAAAACTTCATAACTTCGAGTGACGGAGTGAATCCGGATTTGAATAAAATCCGAATTCACTCTCAATGTTTTACAGTGTAATTGTGTTTTTATTTTTATTTATGGACTTGAATTTAATTACAGCTATATTGCCGTATTATTTAAAAAATAGTGAATGCCCCGGTTGTTCCGATGATTTCAAAGAGAAAATGGTCAAACGAATTAATTTTCTCATAAAATATCGTCCAAGGGAATGGAGAAGAATTGTTGAAAAATACCGTAGGCAGTAATTATCTACATTATCCTTCAAATATTTCCAAGATCTTCGTTTAAATAATTATATTGATGATCAAGGTACGGAGTTTGTGCTCAACAATAAGAATAAAAGAAAGGAATTCGCGCTAATTCCCCGGTATCAAAATGACAATCGCGAGCAAATTTACGTGAATTAAATTAAAAGATTATTTTCTTTTATTTTTATTGTTGAGAACAAACTTCCGTACTCTGTTGATGATAAAAAAATATTGCTTAATTTACAACAATGTTATAACAATAAAAAATAATAAATAAATAAATTTGAATAAGAAAAGATTTTAAAATTCCTTAATGTATTTTTAAGTTTTATTCGTTATTATTTGTTAAGTTTATTCTAATGATATCCTATAGGATGTAGTCTTAAGACCGTAAAATACATTATTTAAAATTATTTATCATCCATTATAATATATCTAATCTTTCGTTAGCTCTATTGACTTATACGCTTTTAAAATAAATTCTTTTAGTTTTTAATTTAGTATCGTCAGATAATAGCAAAGTTCAACGTTTTATTTTGACGTCCTCGTCTATCACATTTATTCTATCGTTCTGTCTATAAGTATTTGACCAAGGAAATGTATTATAAATATATATTATTTATTTTTATTATCGTATAATTGTAAATGAAAAAAAAACAAAATAAATTCTTAATTATCAATTAAGATAACTAAAATTGTCATTATAAATATTTCAAATGAAATATTTTAATTTCATTAAAAACTTATTTCTAGAAATATCCATTTTCTTATTTCACAACTTTATTTTAAAATTTTTGGGGATAATTCTTGAACCCTATTCGATTGTAAACCTATCGACGTCATGTCAAGGGCGGGGCAATAGAATATATAAAGACCTGAAAATCATGAATTGAATACAGTTTATAACAATTTTTTGACCAGCAATTACGAATAAATATACAAATTTATCAATTCTTACTGTAATTAAAATTTATTCACTAAATCGTATCAATATGGAAGCTTGTAAAATTATTTTCTTGTGTGCTCTGGGAGCTGTCGCTTTGATTTCAACTTCTTCAGCACAATATCAACTTACTCAGGATCAATACAATATGTTGAAGGCTCAGGTCGATTGTGTTCTCGACAGAGGAGTTTGTGATGATGTTGGAAGATTTGCAAAACGTAAGTTTAATTAATTAATTAAAAAATATTTATATCATTGTCTTGAGTAATAATAAATTACATTATACATATATCAATTTACAGAAATTTTGCCAGAATATATGGCCACCCGAAAATGTTCAATGTGTGATGACGCGATGAACGCCAGATTAGGAAGAACAATTGGCTTAATGCATGCGTATTTCCCAAATGAATTAGTTGAAATTCAGAATAAATACAGCAGCCCTAGAGCAAGAAATCAAGAAGTTTCTCAAGATAAACTTGAAGCCTTGAAAGCTCAAATTGATTGTGTTCTCGACAGAGGAGTATGTAATGAAATGGGAGAGTTTGCAAAACGTAAGTTAATTAATAATTAAATTAATTATCACCTGTAAAATATTTTGATACATATTTTGAATGACAATTAATAATTACTATTTGTATCACCTATTATTTAACAGGAATTTTGCCAGAATATCTTCGTACCGGAGTATGCTCACAGTGTGATGATGAGATGAACGCTTTAGTAACAAATACAATGCAACTAATGCACGTTTATTTCCGAAAAGAATTAGCTGAAATCAATAACAAATACCTTGGCCAGTCAAATTCACGCCGCCACTCATATCATCATTAAATTTTCTCAGTGATCTTACAATAAAAAAAAAACAATATCATTAACACGTGAGTTTATTATGAATTTTGATTCATTTATTAATTAAAATTTAATAAAGTTAACTTTTAATTAAATCTTTAACTCTATTTTTCTTGTAATTAAATTATATTTGTTGTTTATTATTTTACAGAAATTTTATCTCTGCAAAATGACGAAATACATTTATTTATATAAAGGTATATGTAAATTTATATAAAAAAAAATTACATAAACCACTTAATACTACACTGGAATGTTAGAATATTAATAAAATAACAGATAAAATATAGTTTTTAAAATTCAACCAAAAATAATTAGATACCTAAATACACAGATGACTCATCGACAAGGAATTTTACGTTATCATAAATATAATTTAGACATTAATATGTATAATAACAAATTTGTGATGGAAAAGTTATCAGTCTGATTTAATGAGTTGTATTAAAATTAATTTTTCATGTTTAATAAAATATAAAATATAATTGACCAAAAATTTTATCTCTTCCTCATTTATCATTTTATTTTAACCCATAATTTATAAGTTTTATTGTTGAAATAATTCATGGGATAGTTCATTATAGCCTAAGTGTAAATTAATATTTAAAATAAATCGAATGTATAAGTTAACGTTAAATTTTAAATATATTTTAAGTAGCAAGTACATTAAAATGTAGTTAATAATAGTTCAACATTTTAAAGCAATTAGATAAAATTTTACTTAAGTATAATTACTTTTTTTCTGGGAAGTTTAGGTACAGTAGTTAATGAAGGGCGTTTATAAATTTAAGGTAAAATCCCTTCCTATTTACCAGGATCCTAGTAAGGGATATATGTATATATGTATAAGTATATATAAGATATATATGTATAAGTATGTCAGACAAAACTAGTGTTGCAGTTGAGCACAAAAGTTTGCCGTTTGAAGACCACGTCTGGTTGTTAATAAAATAAAATTCAATTTGACTTTTTTTTAAGTTACTTTTACTTGAGTGATAATGAAAGTCCGTCATTCTATTTGTTTATTACTGACTTTTTTTGGAGCTTTTGCTCTAGTTTCTAAGGCAAATGCCAAGTATGATAATGTTCCACAAGCTATTTTGAAACGTTATTTGCCTCATATTGATTGTCTTTTAGATCGGAAACCATGTGATTTTTATGGAAAAAAAGCAAAAGGTAAATTTACTTTGAAAATATTTATATATGTGGAGAAATAATCAAAAATTAGATTAAATTTTATATTTATTATCATGTTGAAAATTTAAATTTATAATAAATTACAGCACTGATGCCTGATTGGTTTAAAAATGAATGTGCTAATTGTGATTTTATGATAAAAACGTATGCAAAAGAAATGATACCAGAAGTTCAAAAATATTTCCCTGATGACTGGCAATTAATTAAACAAAAATACGGTGGTCAATCATCAGTTCAAAAAATCGATTCCAATCCAGCCGGAAAAGTTGATGATCAATCAGAGTTTAAAATAATTCCAACATATCTCGAACCTAGTATACAACATTCTCAATATCCAGGACACAAATACCGTCCAGGAACTCCAGTATCTAAGAAGCCGACATCTCAAATTTCAGTTACTGATGTATTTTCAAATAACCCTAGTTATGGAGCAAAAGCTGTGATTTGTCTGGTAGAAAAAAAAGGTTGCGATCCCATGACGCAGTATTTTAAATGTAAGTTTTAAGTAAATTTTTATTTAAATTTTTTAAATGACAATTACTCATTATTTATTGAATATATATTTTGTTTTGCTTATAGTATCTATGTACCAATTCATTAAAACCAATCAATGCGTCGGATGCGAGGTGCCGAAAGTTTTCAAATGGTATACAGATATGAAGAACTTCTTGGCAAAGAATTTCCCTCGAGTCTTGAGAGATATTATTGCCACAGGAGGACTCTAATAAAAATAATTTAAACAACATCAACATCAAATTATACTTCAAATTGTATTTTAACACCATAATTAAATGAATAAAACAAAAAATTAATACTGAATTAAATCAAATTATTCAATTTACTTATAGTAATTTTCCAAAATATTTTATAAGTTTATTTTTAGAGTAATTACCCATTAAAGTTAAATTAAAATTTTATAAATAATTTAAAATATTAAGACATACAGAGAATTCACTACTTTTGTGACGTTAATTTATCTTTAATGGGACATTTTAAAGTCTAAGTAAAATATATAAATACATAATTTTAGGGATATTGTCAAAAGGTGATTAAGAAGGAGCTTCATTATATCTGTATGACGACAATGGAACAACATATAAATTAGTTAAACTTAGAATTCAGTTATGAGTCAACTTTCGTCAAGAATGCAGTGAATTTTAATTTGTTTTTACTAATGCGTGACACAAGTTTATTTAAATTTTTAAATTCAGTACTGAATAAAAATGCACCATATTGGAAAAATTATAGTAGCTGTTTTAGCAGCTATTTCATTTAAATTAAGCGGAAAACCATACCTTGAGCAAATTGAATCAGAAATAAAAAATAATTTTTTAAGTAGATTTTTTTGTCTTATTGGTGAAGATTCCTGTGATGAATTTGGAGAACGATTAAAACGTAAGTTTATTTTATATATATTGTACACGGAGAATATATACGAATTTTTATTATGCTGTCGATCAAACTTGAAACGGAAAGTTGAGTCATCAAAAAATGATTAGATTGTAATAAAAATTATTTATCTAAATTAAAAATTATAGTAAAGAATACAAAATTTTTAGAGGCTCACAATAATGATTATAGTACAGCATAATAATTTTTTAGTAACTAAAATTCCTGTTTCAAATTTGGTTTGGAAATTCGTACATCTTTCCTCCCCATTTTTCTCTGTGTACGTTATTATTATTGAAATAATAAATTATGTTAGGGTTATTATTATTATTATTCCAGATCATATGAGTGATATTATTGAAAACCAGTGTTCAAAATGTTCATTACAAATGCAAGCAGTGGGATGCGTAGCAATACCGCATCTACAGAATGAATATCCCGATTTATGGGAATTTCTTTTAAAAAAATATGACAATAATCAATCTCAAAAGAAGTCCATGGATTCATATTTTTTAAAGGCTTATAACTGTCTTATTTTTGACCTTAATTGTGATTCGTCTCTACAATTATTGAGAAGTAAATATCAAATTTTTCTTTAAGTCAATAATTTTTTTTTTTAATTTTTATTAATCATAAGTGAACATGGTTTATTTTACAGAAGCGTTGCCGTTTTTACTAAAGTATAATATTTGTCCAGGATGCGATGATATAGCTATGCTATTTAATCAACAGTTGAAATTGGCAAAAAAAAAATTTCCCGCTTTCTGGAAAGAACTTTGGGACAAATACGCCTTCTAAATACTAAGATCAAATTTTTTTTACTTTTAATTGAAAAATTAATTAACTAAATTATATTTTTTAAAATTATTTAAATACACTTATTTATAATTATACGAATTTTTTTATACTGCACAAAAATAAATTAAGACAAATAGAATAATTATAATACTAGATTAAAATTTTTATAAATTAAATTATTTTAAACTATTATTGATGAAATTTCAATATCTATGATTGACATATTCTGTTAAGACGTCAAAAATAAAATTGATAATGTCACCAATTTGAATGACAGGAGTTAATGAATCGTTATTATTATTATTATTATTATATTTTTAAATGGGTATATTCAACTTTTCTACATATACAATAAATACATTTTTTTCTTCACTCATTGAATTTCGAAATATCGATTTATGATAAAGTAATTGTTCTTTAAATTCCTAGAAAAATTATTGAAAAACTTTTTTGACGTATGACAATATTATTATTGAAGTTTAAGTAAATTATTTAACGATCAAATTATTGATAAAACAGGTGTTTACCCGGAAGACATTTTTATAATCACATTAAATTTTTCGTTAATGATGTCAATGCATTCATTTCATCGTAAATAAACGATAGCCTTGTAGGAAACCTTACATACGTATACAAAATAAGGGGCGGGGGCAAAACGGGGTACTAAATTTTCGGGAACTCAAATACATTAAATCTTTTTAATTTTTAATAAAATTCAAAGGAAATAGAAAAAATTTTCAGCAGTCGTTGAAAATAAATTTCATTTTTTGCGGACAAAATGGGGTATCTTCTAAAAAAGGTTAAAAAAAATTTTTTTCGGCATTTTATCACTTATTAAATGTAGAAGTCTAGTGTAAGTACTTTTTATTTTAGTGCTACTTTTTACTTTGAATAATTTCTCAGTTAAACTATTAATCATTCGAATCGAAAATTTTGTTTTTACATTTAGTTAATAAATAACTCGGAACACATTGACCAATTTTAATTTTGTATATTTTTAAAATCCAGTGTAGTTTGGATCCAGCAAAATTTTTTCAGAGCATAATTAAAAATTTAAAGTATCTTGAGTAAAAAATATGGAAGTTTTTGAACTTTCATTACAAATCCATCATTATTAATCTTATTAATAAAATATTTATCATTATTGTATATAATTACAACGAATAATAGAAAATTAACGTTAATTATTAATAATTACGGGAATTGGCAATAAAACTAAATTTAAATGATTAAAAAATAAATTATTAATTACAAAAATGGCATTTATGTTTATTTTAAGTTACTAATAAATTTACATTTAATCACAAATAATTTAGTTACTATGGCATAAAAATGGCAATAAATCGTTTTATTTTCTTTAAAAATTTGTATGATAATAATAGTTCAAATAGTTATTAAATTAAAAAATTGTGCACCTTGATAATCACAGATTTAAAATGTATATCCTTAATAAATGCATTAAAATATATAGTTACATAAATCTATAAGAACACAGCAATACAAGTCACGCTAAAGAAAATCCAAGAACTTGTTCTAAAGAATACTCAAACAACTTCAAATCCATTTTGTACATTTTAGCTAATTTCTTAATTTGTTTATAAGTGAGCATTGAATAATAATGCTCCAATTTTCCTGCCGTTGGTTCATTGCTCGATGCTCTCATTGGAAATCTATTAAATAAATCGACCATTAAAATTATCCCTGATTAAACAACTGAATTCGATCGAATTAAACAGAATTAAATTTTTAATTTTATTTAATTCAGATAAATTCTGTTAATTCGGTACCTAACTTAAAAATGAATTCTGTCTAATTCGGCAGGAAAACCAGAATTTGTTCAAATTAAAACGAATTTAAATAATTCTATTCGGTTTAATTCTGATTAATTCGAAATAATCCCCCAATTTCTAGTTCTGAATCCGAATTGAACTGAATTAAACCGAATTTGAAATTTTTAAATCGGTTTTATTCTGTTTAATTCAAATTCAAATTTTCAATTCAGTTGAATTCTGTTTTGCAGAATTCGACAAAATATAACAGAATTAAAATTTTTAATTCGGTCGAATTCAGTTGTTTAATCAGGGATACTACTTATTTAAAAACATGATATTATAATTACGTTAACGATCCAGCGCCAATTCTTTCCAATATTTCCATCGCATCTTCAGCAAGTGTCTCATACTTGCTAATAAGATTATAATTAACATCACAAGGCAAACATAATTCATAAATGGGCTTCCAATGTTCGTTGCTTGTACCATTTATGTTTTTATCAGTTATAAAATCAACGAACTCACTGAATGTAACGTCATCTCCGTTTGTCAAAGATTCTTTAGTTGGATTCCGTCTGTAATTCTGTTGTAATTAAATTCTTATATTAATATTACACAGTACTACACATTTAAACATATAATAAGAATACAGTGTAAAAAATTTACGGAGTGAACGCGGATTATATCCGGAGTGAATGGGGAGTGGACGATTGTTTATTTATTTAATTCCCTCAGAGTTAAATTTACTCCGAAGGGGAGTTTATTTAAATATTAAAACTCCGAATCAGAGTGAATGCCAATTTAAATAAAATCCAGACCACTCCGAAATCACTCCGCTGAAAAGACAAACTCCCTATTTACTCTGTATGCGAAATGATTTTTCGTAAAAACTCCGAAACTCCGAGTGACGGAGTGAATCCGAATTGAAATGAAATCCGTAATCACTCCGAATTCACTCCAAATTTTTTACAGTATAATTACGGCTGCCCAATTTCAAAACACACTAAGGGACAAATTTTTCAAAATCGATTTATTAGTATTCTTAGTTCCAATGGAGTCTTGTGAACATGATTTAATTCGTATTTCAAAAATTTAATGTTGTCAGTTACTGTCTTTTGAAATTGGACAGCCGATTACTTATACAATAAATAATTTAATTTGCCATTTACTTTTATAATCTTTCGACCAAAACGATTTTGAAAGTACTTGGAACCAATTTCATCTTTAGCTTCAAATTTATTTCTGTACGCCGAAAGTAGTCTTTCAAGAGGATGTCTTACAACAATAAGTGTATCATAATATGATAATTTACGTTCAATTTCCGGCATCGTAAAATTACTCAATCTTTTAAAGGTACCAGCAGCGTGAGTAAGATTTCCCGGTATTTCAAGGGGATTATTCCCAGACCATTTCCCAGTTGCAATCATCAAAACACGTTTCCAATTAGTACAGGCAACCTGTTTACAATTATTTACGTTATTATATTACCATTACCATTACCATTACAACTATTATTATTATTATTATAGTAATCAAAGTTAAATTAAAAAAAAAAAATTTTTTTACAATATAGATAATGATTTATTACCTTCGGTACGTAGCAATAAAGCAATTCAAGCTCATCATTTACAAGTATATTTCTAAAATCATTTGGTATCAAGACACGTTCGTTAATTTTTTTAGCTGTGATTATATCTTCACAGTTATATTGTAGCTTCTCTTGACGTTCCACCAAAGCGGATCTTGCTAATGCATTTGAACCGATCGATGAATAAGCCGGTTTATTTCGCTTAAACTTATTTGATAATTCATTATTATTGTCATTGTTATTATTTATATTTATATTACTATTGTCATTATTTATTTCCAAGTGTACAAAGGTAAACATTAGGTAAATTATTATAAGTATTATCTTCATGACTCGCCATTGTATCATTATACTTTGACCTTCGCTTCATTGATTTACCTTGAACGTCTGAATATCATAACCAAGTCGTTGTGCACGTCTGAAATATATATATTATTTATAACAAGTACCATCTTTTAAGTTTAACCATGATAATAGTGATAATTTATCACTGATAAACTATCATCTATAAGTAGTTGATACTCAAATTTTATATCTACTGGTAAAAAAAAACAAATAAGTTTAATAAAGTGTCTGTGATTATGTTCATTGAAGTAAACATTTGGAGTTCACGGGTTAAGTATTTAATAATTTTTTTTACTCAATAATTTCAAACGAGGTCAATTTTAATTTTCTTGTTTCGCATTAGAAGTATTAAGTATCTCGAATAACTGGATTCTATTGGGTGTCAGTGGGTCGTATTTACAAGACAAATTTTTTTTTTATCAATAATTTTAATAATCAATTTTTTAATACTCAATATTTTACAATTGAAATTAAAAACTAAATCGTTTTTTGTTAGAAGTAACCCTGAGAAACAAAAATAATTCAAAACAATTCAAATTTAATACTATATAGATATACGTTCATCATTGAGTAAATCATTTTCTTTAATCAGGAATTAGATAAAATTATTATCGAATTCGTATTGAAGATAAAAATATATTTTAATTAAATTTAAAAAAGCAAATGAAAAAATAAATATTTTAATAATTTTTACAAGAACGAATTATTTTAAATGTAACACTTGTCAGAAACATTTAAGGAATTTAATGTATTTGAAAGGTCGGACGAGTAAAAAGAATGAGTAACTGTACACGTTATTTGTGCTGAGCTAAGCTTTAAAAAACCGCGAAAAATTAATTTAATATCCAATTAAACTAACTACCATTCATTTTAACTATTAAGATAACGAGATAAAAAACAAATGTTATGTTTTTTTTTGTTAAATAATTGCTGAGTAACTCACGTGGCTATTACAATCTCAAGATACATTATTACAGCATTAAAGTTACCGTAGGTCAAAGATTAGACAACATTTATTTTGTAATAAATCATTGATCAATAAACTTAGAAGACAATAAAAAAAAAATTGATATAAATAAAAATAAAAAATTTTTAAATTACTGTCAAATAATTAATTAATTTAAAAAAAAGGCCGTATCTTTTTACAACAACTTGCGTAATTATAAATTTTTTAATTGGCTATAAAAAAAATTTGAGATATTAAATTGAAAAGTGTGTTGGATACTCACATTACAATATCCTCAGTGTATTTGTTAAAAAATAAAAACCTGTCTATTCCGTCAGTAAGTGACACATTCACCGTACACAAGACCTTGGTGAAATACAAGTTGGACGTAGAGATCCGAACAAGTTTGCACTTTAACTCAATTTACAGAACAAGGTTCCATCGAGTATGAACGAAGGTCTCTCCCCGAAATCCACTCTCGATCACCACGCGATCTGCTGCCAATACTCGCGATTTTTACTCTTTAATATATTTATTTATATAAAAAAAAAAATATTAATGGAATGTCAGCTTGCAGATAATCTGTTGATCCATGATATGTATATATTTAGTGTCCGCGCTCAAGAAACATAAACACAGTCTTGGGTCTTATGGGTACCATTTACCATACGACATTGATATGTATACATGTGTTTATATATATGTATACTTACTTATATATGCACGTACGTTGCTGACTGATATGAGAGTACTTTGCGTGCAAAGAGATTCAGAGAAAGACTCTGAATCTACTACACTTAATTTTATCCGTTTCATAGTTTTACTCCCTCCTAAAATCTTAACACTCCTTCTCATCTCTTCTTATATTACATTAGTGGCCTTTCTTTATTTTTCGCAATCACTTTTTTATTTCTCTTTCATTCCATCTGCCTATAAAATAAATATTTCTTGTTGATCTTTAGAGCCAACGGGATTTAAATAAAGACAGAGACATTTTTTGAGAGATTAGAATATTATTTTTAGAACTTTTAAAGTCATATTTAGTTTCCAAATTCATTTTTCAATTTTTAAGTTTTTTTTTTTTTTTTTTTTTTAATGATTAATTAGTCAAAATAATTTATAAAAATATTTAATGTGCATTCAAATGAGGATAAATATTTTAAATATGGCTAATTTAAATTGATTTATTTTTAGTGTGAAAGTTAAATTAATTTGTGTAAATACGAGATTTATTGCGTAATTGGAACTTTATATATATATATATATATTATATTACATATTTTCTCACATAGTAATAATAAATCATTGCTATTAGCAACACGTCATGTTGTCTAATATTTAATACTGAATAACTCACAAGTTGTTAATTGGTTTGCAAAACAACTAAAAAATAAATTTAATGTCTTTACTTTTAGTCTCGGTCATTATTAGTCACTTACAATTATTATATCGTTTGATATTTTAATTTTATAAATGAACACTTCAAATTAAATGTTTGTTTATGACCATTTAAATCTAAGCATGGCCATAAAAAAAAATTAGAATGCAAACAAAATTTATTATATAGAAATACTTGTATTTAACAACAAACTTAAAAGTCACCGCCAAAAGACTGCTAATTAAAAAAAAAAATAATTCAAAGATTCATAATTTATAATTTTCAATAAACTAAAAACTTAACTTTTGATTACTTTATTGTTTATATTTTTAATATTTTTGTGCATAATTTTAACATAATTATCAATTGACGCCAGTCGTAATGCAATTTTCGCAATAACTTAATTTATTATTCGTTATTTACAACTTAAATAAATTTTATTGCTGAATAAAATTTATGAAAAATATTACAAGTTTAAAAAAAAAAAAATTAATAAGTAATAATTTTTGATTTTGAAACTTTATAATAAAATAAATAAATTTTAAGTGAGGAAGTATTTCAGTAGGCGATGAATGCAAAGAAAATTAAATCTATGAATTATGCATGCGATAATATCTAAAGATGATATAATAATACATCACATATATATTTATATGTATGTAACATAGATAAAATGATATTTGTAAGTAAGTTTACTGTACAGTGCATTCACAATTGCACTGCTGAGCTTAAAAAATAATAAATGATAACTTACTGTTATAAATTATTTTGTTATTTAATTTTTACGACAAATTACTAAGTGAGTAATAAATTTAATTATGGATTAAAAAGTAATTATTAAAAATTAAATTTTTTTTTTTTAAACAAATGTGCCAGTAGATTTTGAATAATTGAGTAAAGCGCGTATCAAATCGCGCGAGCAGTTGATCAACAAACTACAGCAAGTATAGAATAAGAGAGAAAGTGTTTTAACATTTATGAACGTCTCAGCAGTCACAAGAAGCCGGTGAAACTGATAAGATCGGTAGTTCTTGTTCACTCTTTGATGCAAAAATTTTTTATTTATTTGTTTACTTGTTTATAAAAATTAATTGTGATACAAAAAATACCAAAGATATTTTGAAAGCTAGTTTTTTTAATTTTGAATGAATACTTTTTTTTTACTATTTTTTTAAGAAGTGATGTGATGACAAACTGTAATAATTAATTTTATAAAATTTAAAACAATAAATGTTTATTATTGTTGAAGAAAATGCTGCTATCAATTGCTCTGTGGTTATTGGGGGCTGTATTAATTCTCTGGATATTATTGGATCCGGTTAGTAGAATATCGCGTGCGATATATGAAATAATAATTCCATTAATAAGTTCAAATCCAATTGAATTGAAAAGTAAATTCGGTGAATGGGCAGGTAAGCTTATTGATAAATTTTTATTATTCAATTAAATTCTGTGTTATTTTTATTTATTTTTTCCTGTGTTTATTTGCAATTTAACTTTGAAAGTTGGATAAAAAATTAAATAATGTAATGACATTTTTTTTATGCAATTAATGATTGCGATATAACTGTTAAATTATTTTCCAGTGGTGACTGGCTCGACTGATGGAATTGGCAAAGCTTATGCGAAAGAACTGGCTAATCGTGGATTCAATTTAGTTCTCATTAGTCGTAATCCCGAAAGGCTTGAAAAAACTAAAAATGAAATATTAAACATTAATCCAAACATACAAATTAAAATAATTTCAGCAGACTTTTCTAAAGGAAGAGGAGTCAGTGTTGAAATAGAACCGCATTTACGAGATATACCCGTTGGAATTTTAGGTAATTTACTTTTCAATTAATTCATATTTTTATTATAAATTAATAACTTTTCGCAGCAATCGTATGAGTTAAAAATATATATATATATATAGATTTAAATTTTAATTATTTAAAATTAACTAAAATTTTTATGTAGAGATAATTTTATTTTAACCAGTAGTTATTTTTTTTTTAAATAGTTAATAACGTTGGAAAGCAGTACACATATCCAATGTATGTTGGTGAAGTACCGGAAGATGAGCTTTGGGATATAATAAACATAAATATCGGTGCTGCAACTTTAATGACACGTATTGTAATACCAGGTATGCAGAAACGACAAAAAGGAGCTATCGTCAACATATCATCCGGCTCAGAATTACAGCCATTGCCATTAATGACTGTGTATGCAGCGACTAAAATTTATTTAAGAAGTTTTTCCGAAGCTCTAAGAGTCGAGTACAATAAATTTGGTATCACTGTTCAGCATTTAACACCCCTGTTCGTCAATACTAAAATGAATGCATTCTCTCAGCGATTGCAGGTATTATTATTTTTGAATTATTATTCATTGTTTAATTGCGTAACCAGTATCACTGAAGAATCCTGAAATAATATAATGAATAAAATGATCGTGAATTATTATTGAATATAGGTATCCACATTCGCTGTACCGGACGCAACAACTTACGCAAAGAATGCTGTTGCAACTCTTGGAAAGATCGACAGTAGTACGGGTTATTGGGCTCATGGTATACAAGCTTTTTTTACACTTATTCCCCCAGTATGGATACGCACGAAAATCGGCGAAATGATGAATCAAACATTCAGAAATGATTATTTGAAACAAAAAAATATGTAAACCTTGTAAATATACATATATAATTTATAATTTATTATTCAACAAAATAATTTTCGATTATTCTATATAAATTTTCATTGAATCTTGAATTACTTCTTCACATTTTTACATCTTCTGTACATTTATTCTTAAATATATAATAATAACTCTAGCATTTTAATGAGATACATTTTAAAAAATTCATATTTTCTTTTCTTTTGTTTGTTTGTTTTTTTTTCGTTTTTTCACTTTCGTATCTATTAATATACAGTTCTTGCTTAGTAATAATAGTTATTAGTACCGATTACTTTTATTTATATTTTAATTAAATGTTTATCTTGTTAATTTAATAATAATAACCACGTATAATAAACTACTGATACTATTTTTGAGTATCTTTTTTTTTAAGCCTAATTCACGTAATATATAGCATCCATGATTATTATTATTATTATTTGTTATTGTTACAACTCGGGAAAAAAGTTTAGATCTGCTTACATCAAATTAAATCAAATCTTATAAAATTTGATCAGATTTCATGTATAAGAAGGTATGAATAGATCTGATTTGATCTGTTCAGATCAAAGTAGATCTAGGCTGACATAATTTTCTGGTTAAAAATCAGCCTGTCTAGATCTAAACAGATCTAATTTGATCTGGGCAGAAATAGACAAAATGCAGATCTAAACTTTTTTTCCCTTCCCGAGAAGTATTTTTTTTTTGTAACTACTTAAACAAAAATATATCTATTATAATTTTATATTGAATGGATGACACAGTTTCGTAACAATTTTTTTTTTTTACATCGATATATATATATATTACATATATAGATTACTATGCAATTTTTCCATTACGTATCGGCGAATCGTATAATTGAAAAATTATTGATACTTTGTTCACGTATCGTAAATTTAAAAAAAAATAAGTAAATAATTATTGAATAAACTCGTATCGAAGCAAATAAAACGCAAAAAAAAAAAATTATCATTCGATTTCCTTTAAAAAAAAAAACAATTTGTACTTTTTTTTAAGAACAATTATATTTTTATCTTGTTTGTATTTTAAATTGCAGTACATATCTTTATACTGTAATTATATGTATATATAAATAATTTTATATAAATTATAAATTTTTAAAAAATACTAACGAATTAAATTCTTTATTTTAATTATTCCAAGGCTAATAAATATAAAAAATTATTGAATTATCAAATAAAATTTAATTCTTGGATTTATTTCCTACACTAATTTGCATATGAAATAAAAAAAGAATAAAATAATTTTATTGATAAACAAGAAATATTAAAATAAATAATTATGTAAATTTCATTATAAAGCTTAGACATAAAAACAAAATTATTTTAACATGTACCTTCACTTTTTTTAATGACATTAATTTATTAATTTACATAATATACTCGTTTATTTTTTATTTATTCTGGATAAATAACCTTGACAATTACACTTAAACTTATCACAAAATTATTACTTTTTTTTAATTTTTTAATTTACCTACTAAATTCCTGTATTGTACAATTACTATTTACTCTTATTTAATTTAATCCAAACATTTAATAAATACTAATAATAATTTGATAATTATTATCAACACTAATTAACGTTATAAAAAAAAAATCAAATCAAATCAAACGTTTTGTGTGATAAATTTAAGTTTATTAACAAACGAAAAAATTCCAAACTCTATTACAGGATTGTACGATTGATAACGCGGAAGACTTAAATAATTATGTTTAAAAAAAGTTATAAATAACAGTATTCATCTCATCCTACAACGAGGTATCAATAGTTTAAAACTGTGCGTTATAAAATAATCCGGGTATCTGATACAAAAAAAAAAGTAATAATTACTTTCGATGATTGTACATAAAAAACATGAGGCTGTACTAATAAATATAGACAGACCTCATGGTATTATGTCTGTAATATGTCATCTACTTCATATATTATCATAGCACCTTTATATAAATATTCTGTTTGTATTTCCAAAAAAACAAAAGTGGTAATAATTATTTTCACTTTATGAAGTTATAATTTTGTTTTATTGATACTTCTTATGAAGATTTACTTTGTTCTTTAAATTTAATGCTCGTTGAGCTCCGAAGATTCAGTGCATCACGATGCATACATCCGATTTATTTCATGCTGATAACGTTCTTGTACAGCTTTCCTTTTGACTTTAAATGCTGCCGTAACAAGACCCATGTCTGGTGACCATTGTTCAGCACACAATTTAACAGCTCCGGGTATTTCAAACCTTTGAAGATTGGCTGAAAAAAAAAGTTTAATTAATTAATTTCAATTTATAGCTGGAAAATTTATGATACTGAAGTTAGCCGACGTCTAATAATTTTTGGATTTATTTAAAGACAATAAATTATTTTTAAAAAATATATTTAAATAATTCCACCTATCCCTCTTTTAATTTTCTACAAGTGCATATTTTATTTTATTTTTTTTTTTTTATTGTAATTGATTTGTTGAAAAACAATCTGAAAATTTTAATTGGCTACTAACTTTAGATGAGTGTGAATGTAGCAGACATCGGACAAATTTTTTTTTAATTTTTGAAAATGTGAAATTAGAAACTCGGGGAGTTTAATCCAAAATAAATGCTTTTAAATCGTGAACAAAATCAATTAATCTTTGTACTAACTAATCGATTTTTTTAAAATTAGTCGATAGTTAATAGAATGCGCACGCAACTTTACTTGGATTTTTAGTTTATTCTCTAACGAACAATAGCAATTAAATCGACAATTGAAAAAATATTTGAAAGTACATTACAAAGTGTTGTATGTCACAAATATTTATAATTTAATGTCTAATAATTTTATTACACTTCAAATAATTAATTGAATAAGAATATTTGAATAAACAATCTCTTTTTTCCGAATGTTAACAAATTTACATGGATCATCAGACACAGTCGGCGGAAACGAATGATTAGGTTTTGAATTAATAATTTTATTTATGAATCTGAATAATACATTTATTTATGTAAATTATTACTCAACAAATACATTTATTTAATAATTCATTGAATTATGAAAACCGTTTTCAATATCGGAACATAAGTAGCAACTGTAATTCATTCCGTATCTGTAGAATTTATAAATTAAATTTCTATTTTTAATTCAAATTATATTTAAAAAAAGTTTAAATATAAAAAAAAAATTATTATTTTTTCTTGTGAGAAGTTTAAATGAATATTTATATCGATAATAAGGTCGACTTTGTTTTTTAATTACACGAGTAATTTTTTACAATAAATCGATTATTCAAACTTCATCGATAAATAATAGGACGCGCGCGCAACTTCACTTGAATCTTTAGTCTATTCTCTAACGGTCGATGGCTGATCGTCAGCTATTAAAAAAAAATTTTTAAAAGTATACTTTAAAGTGTTTTATGTCGCGAGTTTTTATAATTTAGTGTTTAATAGTGTTGTTGTTATGTGAAGTGATTAAGTGAGTGAGAATATTCAAGTGAGCAATGTTTTTTTTTTTTTTTTTAATATTAATTCATTCACATCGATCATCAGGCACAATTGGCGGGAACGAGTGATTAGCTTTTGAATTAATAATTTCATTATGATTATGAATGTAGCCGAAATTCGTCAATTATGATAATTTTTAAATAAATCAACAAAAATTAAG
Organism: Microplitis mediator; assembly: GCF_029852145.1. Lineage (NCBI taxonomy): Eukaryota > Metazoa > Arthropoda > Insecta > Hymenoptera > Braconidae > Microplitis > Microplitis mediator. Next base: position 7,979,265 of record NC_079978.1, on the reverse strand, counting down.
CAGAATAAAAATTAAAAAATGCACATTTATAAAATTAAAAAATGCATATGCGCAGTTTTGATTATTTTTATCTTTTTAATTGTTTAATTAATTTATTTATAATTTAAAATTTGTCTCATATCTGCCGCATTCACGCTCATAATTTTATTTATGAATTTTGAATAATTGATTTATTTGTGAAACTGTAATTTTTTTTAATTAAAAAAAATCTTTTCGATCGTAAAGCACACTCTGATGCTTCGCATCATGAGTCGTGCAATTACGAGTTATTTATATATATAGAAATATTTGTAAGTCGTTCGTAGAAATTTTTCCTTCAACATTGAGTTTGTTTTTTTAAAAATAAAAAAATTGACGGTTGTTTACAACTTTTAGTATCATATTTATTTACGAAAATTACTCAACATATATTTTTTTATCTTATCAATAGTTGAATTTTTAAAATTAATTTCCGATAGGCGAATGAAATCAATATCAGCAATTTATTTAATTTGTATTGACATGAATTATATTTAAAAAAAAAAAAAAAACTTTTAAATATAAAAATTAAAAAAAAAATTTTTCTTCTTGTGAATTTTTTATGAATATTAAATTTATATCAAAATTAAATTCGATTTATCATTTTTTAACAACGAGTAATTGTTTACGACAAATCGATTATTCAAAATTCATCGATAAATAATAGGACGCGCGCGCAACTTCACTTGAATTATTAGTCTATTCCCTAACGGTCAATGGCGATCATGTCGGTAATTAAAAAAACGTTTTTAAAAGTTCATTTTAAAGTGTTTGATGTCGCGAGTTTTTATAATTTAGTGTTTAATAGTGTTGTTGTTATATAAAGTGATTAAGTGAGTAGTGTTTTTATTATTATATTATTTTCGAATATGGATTTATGGACATCAATCTTCAAATGTAATTGGCGGGAAAGAGTGAGTAGCTTTTAAATTAATATTTTTTATTTATAAATATTGAATAATCAATTTTTCTATGCAAGTTGCCACTTAACATCATATTGAGCATATAATTTATTGATTTTTTAAAAATAATTTTCTATAGTCGAACAAAAATAACGCCGATAGCTCGTTTAATATTTAAGTTATAACTCTTGACACTGATTATTGATGACTGATTTAGGGTCGAATTAAAAACCGTTCAATAATTATTAAAAATTAAATCAGAATCAATAAACTCCTAATAATTGAAAAATGAAGTACAAAATTTAATTTTCGAAAAAGAATGTTCTATTATTCATTGGCGGGAAATTTAAAAAAAAGTTATCTTTGGGTTTTTAAAAAGTCGTAATTTAAAGTCGTTTAAAAAATTGGAATAAATTTATCAATCAAGTCGAATTTTGTAAAAAGTTGAATAGATTTCAAATGACTACTAATAGAGGAGGAAGGGGCAAAACGCGGCACTCAAGAAAATTTGAAGTTTTCGGGGACTCAAATACGTTAAATCTTTTTTTTTTTAATGATATTCAAAGTAAATAGAAAAAATTTTTAGCTGCCGTTAAAAAGAAAAAATTCATTTTTTGCGGGCAAAATGGGATACCCCCTAAAAAAGGTGAAAAAAAAATTTCTGGATATAAAATAAATTTGATTAAATTAAATTTTCTTGTCAGTAATTTACATAAAGAAAAGTTACATTCCACATAATTATTGGATGCAAAAAAAGAAAAAAAAATTTTCAATAGTTTTTATCATGAAACAAAAGTAATTAACATCATTCGACTGACACTTTTGACTCTTGAAAAAGTTTAACTACTTACTTTAAATTTTCAATTTTTTATTTTTTAATCACTATTTATTATTAACTTCAAAGTTAAAGTTGGAAGTTAGTTTTAATTCCAAAGAAGATATTTTTAAAAAAGCAATTATTTATCGCTTAAAGTAATAGATTCAAAAATGATTAAAAGTTAATTAAATTTAAAAAATTGTAAATATTTTCAAGTTGATTATTAAAATACTTCTGAAGTAATTTGACCCAGGGAGTTCTTTCATTGTAAATTGATAAGAAAATAATTCAAAATAATACTCAATTATATTTACAAAAGAGACTTTGGAATGTTTAAAAAACATTAAAAAATAAATTTTTTTAGAAAATTTTAGGGAAACCCCTCTCCCTCCCCCTACCCCGTTTTGCCTCCCTCTCTACATTTAAAAGAAAACAGTAAATATAAACTTACATTTCTTGGCATGTTCAATGAGTTCTTGCAAAACAGCTTTTTCTATTTGTGGATTCTCACAAAGCTGTTCAAAATTGTCAGATGGTACACCGAGACGATTAGCTATTTCTTTCAAATGTACTGGATTGGGTACAACCAATGCCACAGTATAAGTCTTATGAGGATCACCATACACACAAATATTTTCAATTAGTCGACAGGTTTTTAATTCAGATTCGACTTTTCCAAGTGATACATATTCACCAAACTGTAATTTCACCAAATCCTTCTTACGATCTATTAATAAAACAAATTAATAATAATAATTATTATAGAAGAATAATCAAAAAAATTAATAATCAGCATTAAAAATAAAAAATGATAAGTTACCAATTATTTTAAGGCATCCATCGGGAAAAATTTCACCAATATCACCAGTTCTAAACCACCGTTTACCGTCTTTATAGAAAAAGTCTTCTTTAGTTTTTTCCGGTATTTTATAGTAACCCTGAGACACATTATCACCGCCAATTATTATTTCACCACGTGGATTAGGAGTATCAGTAACTCTGTAAGACCCTTCTTCCCAATTTTCTAGTCTCACATCACAACCAATAGCTGGTGCACCAACTCTTCCCGTGGTACGGTCGTAATCTAAACATTCATCAAATTTTCATAAATAAATCATTTTTACAATAACAATTAATCAATAGATAAATAAATAGATTTATTTATAAAGATACGTACAGTCCATAACACTGACTGACGAACAGGTTTCTGTTAAGCCATATCCTTGAAGTACTGCAGTGCATAGACAAATTTTAACTTGAGTATGCGTTTCTGGAGTAAGTGGAGCACCACCTGACAGTATAAACCTCATTCGCCCGCCAAGAACTTGTTTAGCTGAGCTAAATATTAATCGATCGAAGAAAGGTGTCTCGAAGCCGAGTTTTGTCCACTTGAGTTTATATTGATAAGCAAATTTAAAGATGGCCTGACTAAATGGTCCCTTCTTTTTTACCTTTTCATTTATTCCTTTAGATATACGGTCAAGTATTAGCTAAAAATAAAAAACAAAAAAAACCATTAAATTTTCTATTTAATTTAAAAATTCAAGTGAGTAAAATATAAATTTAAACATCAATATGGAAGTACTTACTGGTACAGCAGTTATACATGTAGGACGTAGTATAGATGCATCACCTTTACATCCTCGTTGAATTTTACTACTAGAATCAATCATTGTCAATGGAGAACTGTAACCAATGGGTACTCCAGCCAATAAAGCAACACATTCAACAAGAAGTTCAAATACATGTGCCAGTGGCAAAAAACCGAGAAAAACATCATCTGGTCTAGTCTCACAGGCGCTACAAGATGCTTTAACATTGGCAAGGATATTTTTATGCGTCAGTATAACTCCTTTGGGTACACCAGTTGATCCAGATGTGTACATAATAATAGCTGTATCATCTGTTTGTGGAGCAACAGACTCTACATTGGACGAGTTACCTACTTTAATAACATCGGAAAATGGCATTAAACTGACTCCTTCTTTGAATCCAGTTGTGTCTGTTGGTACCAACTGATCTTCCATGTAAATAATACATTTAACTTCAGGGGTCATTGACAATAGATTTCGGAATTTAGGTAGTAGTTCATGACTCGTTATCACGGTATCGACTTCTGTTTCATTTATCCCGTGGGCAATGGCTTCATCCCCCAGTGTCGTGTAAATAGTTACGATAGATAGACCTTGTTTGAAACATCCTTGTGCTGCAATCATCCATTCAGCTCGTGTTTCTGCATATATTACGATGTTTTTTCGCTTTGTTAGTCCAAGTTCTGTTAATCCTTTTCCAAATGACGTTACCAATCTTTCAACGTCTTTATAACTCTTCCATTTATAATCACCCATATTGTACTGCAATAAATTATCGTACAGTTAAAATTTTTAATTTTATTAAAAATGAATGCACCTGAAGATCGCAAGGAAAAAAAAAAATTGGAAAGTAAAATATTTACTGGATGACTAAATTTCTAAAATGTTTCGCATATAGATGTTGGTATTCCATCCGCGAATCTTAGGCCACCCCCAACCTCCGGAACTACTCTTTAAGCAGTCAAATTACGAAACTGAAGTCAGCCGACGTCTAATAATTATTGGATTTTTTTTAAACGATGATTTATAAAAAAACAAATATTTGAAAAAATTGCACCTGTGGTTTTTAAAATTTTCTACATCTGCATATTTTTATTTTTTTCGTAATTGATTTGTTGAAACAAAAATCCGAATTGTCAATTGTCTGGTAACTTATGAGTGTGAATGTAGCAGACATCAGACAAATTTAAAATTATTAATAAGTAGATTAAATAGTTCATAAAATAAAATTTTTTAAAAATGCGCGTTTAAAAAATTTAAAAATCAACAAGTGCATTTTTATAAATATTTTTTTTTTTATTATTTACTATATTTATTTATAATTTTAAATCTGTCTGATGTCGGTTACATTCACAGTCATTGGTAACTTCAGAATCATATCAAATTACATAATTTTTTAAAATTTTCGTTACGCGAAAAACGTTCCGATCTTCAGGTTCATAAACATTAATTCTTGTAACTGAATTACCTTTTTGAAAACTCTACCATTGGGTTGAAGTTCATTTTCTTCACCGAGTATCTGTCTTGTACCTAAACATTTTTTATCTCCATGAATTTCGGTAGCATAACGTAATACTTTATCAACAGTATCTATATTAAGTCGTTCCAATTCAACATGAATCGGTCCTGGCTGATCAACATTTCGGTACACAATCGAAGTTTCATCTTTATAAATCGGTTTTGCACGAATTTTTCGTGATAATTTTCTCTTTTCCCATGGACGTTGGAGAAATAGATAAACTGGAAATGTCAATAAATCGTAAACATACGACAGCGCTTTCAATGCCGTGATAACTCCGCTGATCCAAAAGCTCTCCATTTCTCTGTTAATTAAATACAACAAATATTAATTTTATTATTTCAAAAATCAAATAGATACTGATTACAAATCAAAGCTTTATATGATAAGTAAATAAATATTTCAGAATAAATAGAATAAGCAAAATATATAATCAATTATTTAAATCTACTAGTGATAGTCATGCTAAAAATATCCGAGTTACATTAAAATTTTACTTTGCATACCGCATTATATTTTTTTAATCATTGATAATTATTCTTTTTTTTTAAATAAAATTCTCGAGTATGATAAAAAAAATACTTAAGCCAAAAAAATATATCATTACAAAGTAATTACTTAACATGAATGATATTTAATTAACTAAATTTCAAGTAATTAATAGTACTTAATTAAACACACGGGTATTTAAACAAGTACTAATAATTATAAACTTATGCAAATATTTCCTTTCACTAAAAAATTACATATTAATTTTTCATTGTTAAATTACCTCAGTACTCCACGAACTTTTTTATCCGCAATTTCAACAGAATACGAAGTTACTTCATTTGACATAATTAAATGTCAATTAAATTGTATTTTTATTAATTAAACGCGTATTTATCAATTCACGATTATGAATTTACACAATTTTTTTAAATTATGTAATATTATTTTATATCACTAAAAAATTAAAATTTAAATTGTTTTTCAAATAATTGATTATAAGTATAAATTAGATAACGAATAGAAAAATAAATTTATACTAAAATAATACTGAAGAAATACGATCTTCTTACACCACATCGGCTGTGGTGACTGAATTCAAAAATTGAACTAGACATAGGTGAGATCGCCGAGAGCAATAATGATAGGTCGTTATCGCATTTGGACTTTGCACATGTGGTTTGATGTTTTATATATATATACATATACATATACATATATTGATACATATATATTACATTAACTTGGAAATATACAGAAAAGACCTTGTCAAACTCTAACTACTGTCCACTCTCTTTTATCGTGATCTGTTTAATTGTCTAGATAATATTAACTAATATTTAAACTATTAATTTTTTTCTATATATATATATATATATATATATATATATATATATATATTATATATACACATGTATGTACTTATTGTTTTATAAAATCCCAAAGTTCAATCGATCGCACACTAGACTTAAATAATAATCCATTAAGAGATAAAAATTTGATAAATTTTCAACGAAAATGATACGGATTATCGTAAATAAATAAAATATGTAATGTATAAAATTTATTGTCGTATTTATGACATCGATCTATAATATTCGATCAAAAGAACTTTGACCAAAATTTTTTATGCAAATTATACGCGTATTTTTTATTTATTATCGATACAAACTTCGAACTTTGAACGTAATTCGATCACGTATTAATTTGTTTTATTGATTTTTTTTCGTTCAATAAATTTGTAATAATAGATCATTCGAGTATTAAGTCTCTATAGACCAAAGGTAATTTTGGTATATCATCAATTATGATTATCGTAACTAAGACTAAATTTAAAAAACTAGAAACAAATTTTTATAAATATAAAATTTTTATAACTTATATAATAATTTATGAGTACAAATATTTCATACTTACAATAGGAGAGATGAAAAGAAATTTTTTAATAAGTGGATGAAAGCATGATTGATAAGAGCATAAGCCGTGTTAAAATAATAAATTAAATTGCAAATAAATACATGCAAGTGATAGTAAGCAATATAATATTTTAATAGATAAATTATCTATCGCAATTAATCAGCAATGATTAATAATACCGACAATTTATCATACAATGCATAGTAGTAGCATTTTATATGACAAATTAATATTGATATCGACTCACAATTTGTCGTCTACAATCATGGTGATGGGTTTTGATTTGTTTGTATTTTTAGATTGAAATCTTCGTTATTAATTCTTGAGTAACTTCTGGTAATTATTATTAGTGGTATTGGTGTAATCACACGCCAGGTTATAATCTGTTTTTTTTTTTTCTGTAAAAAAAAATTTATCCAAAATCTATCGTGATATCGTTTACTACTAACTCAATTTTCAAAATACTTAGAATATCATGCTTGTATTTAAATAAAAATCAAACAAATTTTTAAATAATAAAATATTTTAAAATCGATAGATTTGAACCGCTTTTGTATGAAAGTAGAAAAAAAATATTTCTTGGCGCAGAAAAATTTTTCATTGTGAAATAAAGACAAAAATTTTCATGATCCTGAAGTTAACCGACAATTAAAAAAGTTCGGATTTTTTTTTCAATAATTCAATTTGAATAAAAACAAAACTGAAAATATACACAGGTAGAAAATCGAAAAAACTATAGGTGAAATTTTTTTTAATATTTTTTTTTTATAATTTATTATTTTTAAAAAAAATCCAAAAATTATTGAACTGTAGAGCAGTCAGTTAACTTCAGTATCATAACATTTCTTAGGGTAAGTAAAAATTTTCTTGGGGCGAGTAAAAATTTTTCACGCCAAGAAATCCTATTTTTCTGTGTACATATGAATAAACTAAACTCACATGCTCATCACAAAACAAAACAAACTTCTGTATATCAAATTGCATCTACACTTCTATTAACGATCTTCATTGATCAAGATTACTGCATTGCTCGTTCTTTGCAACAAACCAGACTTTAAAGACCATCATCGTCATTATTATTATTGTTATAATATAAATATATACATCATGTATGGTACAATTATATCACTGAAGAAGAAACGCGAATATATATTCACTAACAATTTAATGATTGTGCCAACGAAACGAATCATACACTCAAATATATGAGTTATTTATCATTTATTCAGAACTTATATATATATATATATATATAAATTTTGGCTGACATTATTAAATTAAAATAAAAATAATAATGTCAACTTGACATGATAATTTTAAAGAAGGATCTAGGCAAAGATAAAATTTATAGACCTCGAATAATTAAAAAATTGTCAACCTTGATATCGATTACTCAAAGATTACTATTTTTTATTAATATCATTATCATCAAAAAGAATAATACGTTAACAAATATAATAATGTGTGAACGACAATGCTATTTATTCATCAAAATATTAAGTACAGAGTCCAATCGGCTTGTTAGCACTAAAATTTTCATCTCGTCTGTGTGATAAATGTTTGCAATTCGCTATTATCCAATGGCAACTGAGGAATTTAATTGAATGTTTAACGAAGCATTCGTCAAATTATTTATATATATATATATATATATATATTATATGATGATGACGTAGATTAACGTCAGCCTCTGGTTACTGACCACGTGTTTTTCATTGTCGATTTTAAATTTACGTCAACAAACTTTGGACTTTGATTTCATCAGACACTACGTTAAAACCTTCAAGCATTTCAAGGTAGAATATACTAAAAAAAACTTCAAATTAAAGTTTATTATTAGATACACTTATTTATTTTAATAGTTATTTCTCAATGTAAAATAGCCATTAATACTATCACTCGAAGTTATTTCTCAACCTCTGTATCAAGTCTTAATTTAATTTTAATGTTATTCAAGTTCCTTGGACAAAAAATTCTTCTGTCTTCATATCTTTTATAAGAAAAGAATAAAAAGAAAAATAAAAGTTCTAAAACTCCAAGAGTAACAACAGGAAGTGGCTGATGTTTGTATGAGGGTAGTAAAGGGAAATAACTTTGAACATCAAGACATATTACCCAATGACGTCCTGCATTTTATATGTGAACTACACGAGTGTAAAACAGCTAATGTAACCCGTATCACTTCCCTGGTCATTCGTTCATTATTATCTTACTTACTACACCCTCCCACATGATACTTTACAACGCACACTCACACAACACTCATAATATCTGATCGTAAGGTCAAATTCGCTTAAATAACAGAACAGTTGCATTCCTAATGCACTTAACTTTATTTTTCTTATTTGATTTATTATTTTTTTTTATTTTAAAAAGCTTTGACTATCTCCTAATTATGTTTATCACTTCAACACCTGCTTGTTGTTGGTATAAAAAAAAATACTGCAATGAATAATGCAAAGAGATTGTAAACAACGATTACAATCACCTGAAGACATACAAATATCAGGGTTAATATATAGTTCACAAGTCTATGAATGAATTCTAATCGCATAAGTGACATGAACTTACACAATGAATTATTATAAGTCCACTACACTACATATATATACACATATCTAATATATGTATGTTTAAAGTTTATTATTATTATGTAGTATCGATGAAAACGGCTGATAAAAATTTCACTCACTAAAACATACACTATTGTATGTAAGTATATGATATTATGACCCCAACGCAATTACTAATTTGTTTATCAATTAATTAACAAGTTCTGGTATCTATTAATTAGTCATAATAATTATACAAATGTGAGTGTGAATGTAGCAGACATAAGACAAATTTAAAATTATAAATAGAGTAAATAATTTAAAAAATGCACTTATTAATTTTTTAAATGCGCATTTATTAAAAATTTTATTTTATTAATTGTTTATTCTATTTATTTATAAATTTAAATTTGTCTGATATCTGCTACATTCACTCATATTCAAATGCATAATTTATTTAAAAAAAAAATAAAACGAATAAATGAGAAAAGTTACAAAGAATAAAATTACTCGATCGATGAGAAAAATTTAAGAGAATTATTAGTCATGTGATAGTTTCTTATCAATAATAATATCAAGAAAAATAAAAAACAAACGTCCGAAGAATTCTGTAAATATACAAGAGTAAAAAAAAATAATAAATGTCATTATTTATTAAATCGGAGTGGGCAAAAAAAGTAGAGACCAACTTTAACCTTGTGAATGAATTAATATATTTACTACAGCGAGATATGATTGATTACCATCACCAAATAGTTACGTAATAATTTATAGACACGTGTGCAAGTTGAGGACGTTAACTCTGTAATAATATTTCGATTTAAATATTTTAAAATATACCTGGGTATTTTTAAAAGCGTAATAAATTATAGGTTTTTTTTTAAATTCCCACACCGCCACTACAACTATCGGTAGTTAATAATAGAAAAATAAAAAAATCAGTGACAGATAATAAAAAAATAATAAGTAGAGAAGCAATATGGAGCTTACCCTTTACAGCGTAAGTAGGTCTTTCCAAATAAGTAAAGTTGGATTTTTATTTAATTGACAACAAAAAATAATCCTTGATCTCTCGTAAACTTCTCAGCCTCGTAATTGAAACTGTTAAAAATATAAAATTTTTTTATTGTTAATTAGGTCATTGACTATTAACACAAATTAAATAAATATTAAATTTCAAATTCATAAATTAAAATATTAAAATAATTAAAAATTATTTCAAACCTTTAGACTCTTTTTAGTCGGTAATAAATTTATTTATAAATAATTAATTTTTATAACAGACAACTCTCTAATGTATCAACATTTACTGTCTCGTTTGTTACACAGATTCAGGTTAGGTGAGATCGTACGTTTAATTTTTCGAGTTCACCAGATCGTGGAGTCTGCCAACTTTGACCACGTGACAATCGCATCGAACATCTTTTATTAAAAAAATAAATAAATAATTAAATTTTAATTTGTACTCAAATACAAAAAATATAACAACAGTTCAATGACATCCTCATTAATTAATTAATTAATTCATCAACTCATTAAAACAATTTTTTATTTTCTTTACATGACAACTCGTAACGTCACAAAAAATAAAAAAAATAATTTTTTGAATTTACCTTCGATTCGAAATTCATCAAAGCGAAACTGTCACTTTATTTACTCCGTTCTGTAGTATAATTAAATATGAGCAAAAGAAATAGTTTTTAAATATTTAATTTATAATTTAATTAAAAGTTTTACGCTAATTCATAGTAATTAGTCACTGGCACAATAAATTTTATTAAAATTTTTATCAATGACTGCGTCCTAATGTGCGAAGTTCATTTGACATGATTAAATAACAGTATTAGATTTACACCTTACAGAATAGACATTATGTTAAATAATGTGTAGATTATATTTTTATTAAAGGAATTTTCTTATATATTTTAAAGTACACTGCGTTGTAAAATAACGATGCGTATACACTAGACATGCCAGGGACACTTAATACTGGACATATCTTTAAATCTATGAATGTATATAAAAGTTACCACTAATGTAATTTGTGAATCAGTGTGAGTAATATATATATATATACATATATAGAAAATATAAGTATAAATATATATATACTATAAGCTTCAGCAGCTGTAACTTCTAATGAGAGAGCCTGTTTGGTTCGTCCCCAGAACAAAAAAACATATACAGACTGTACATGTGCATATAAGTATATTTATATATATAAATATATACATATAGGTATAAACCATGAGATGAATACTGCGCGCGCGAATAGAAAAAAAGAGGGAGTTGTTTGTTAGAATTAATTTTTATTAATTGAAAATTAATTATTGACATGAATAATTAATTTGAATTATTACAAGTATACTTTACGATAGATAATTTGTAATTAATATAAATTTATGTAGTTATTAATTTTATATGACAAAATCTTGGGAGTGGAATAATTTTTAAAATTATTTTGAAAGATAAGATTTGAATTTGAGTATAATGAGAATTGATAAGACCCATTGGTAATTTAAAATTTATAATTTAAATAATTACTACAAATCTTGGATACATGTTACATTTAGACCAATCACTGATGAGTATTTTTAAAGTGGGGATGTGGCGTGATCTACCATAAATGACGTCACAAACTCTGTAAGATCGATACGGAATTTATTTTTTTTTATCAACAATCTGTTAACACGTGTTATTTATTATTATTATTGTAACTATTTGGTAAAATATTATTGTTATTATTATTTAATAATAGTAATAATAATAACAATTGATAATGACCCACCGCAAAATACCCGAAAAATAAATTTATAAACGCGAGTTATTTATGTTTTTAAAAAATTATGTATTGAAAAAATTTTTACTATAATTTATGTTGTTTACATATCGGTAATGTTGGTAACGTTTCTAACAACCGTGATATCATTTGCTAGTACTGGTAATTGGCGACATCTTTGAGTGTAAATGTCAAACTTGATAAATTTTTTGATTGATTGATGAAAAGGTCGGTAATTGAAAACACGTGCCATGTGGTTTGGTATTTTTTTTAGTTTATAAATTAATTTAATAAACGGCTGGCTATAATTAGTGTACTAAAATTATTATAATTAAATGTGTGATAATTTTGAGAAAATTATTCATCATGGAAAATGTTACGCATTTGTGGAATATTACAAAATTTTTGTCTAAACACAAAAACCCACAAGCTAATGAACTTCGCAATTATTATGTGTGAGTATTACATTAATTGGTATATTATTATTATTATTATCACTTTTTTATTGTTTAGTAGTTTCAAAATAAATATGTTGGTTAAACCATTTATATTTGTTTTGGTCGGCACTTATAATTTGAGAATAATTAAAGGCACATCCGATCCAAATCTATAAAAAATTTTTATTTATTGGTGATATTTCGCTGGTTTTATGCACCAGAATCTTCAGACCAAATCTAAAATTTATTTATTATTTTACAATTTTTACATGCCAAGTTTTATGCAATAAATGTTTTTTCATATTATAGTTATAAATAAACATTAAGTTTTTAAATATTTCACTTACAATTTTAAATCGAAAAAGTAAAGTTTTTTACAATATTTATTTTACAATTGGCCTTTAATTATTATCAAATTTTCATTGCCATTGTTGTTATTTATAGTTATTTATACACTGTAAAAAAATTTTAGTGTGAAAATGGTTCCCTATGACTTTAGACGGTCTGCTCGGTGTGAAATTTTCTTGGTGTAAAATATCAAGCGGTGTACGGCTACCCTATTTCAAAACACAGTAAGGGACAAATTTTTAAAAATCTATTTTTTAGTATTTTTAGTTCAAGTGGAGTCTTGTGAACACGATTCAATTCATATTTCAAAAATTTTATTTTTCTCAATTACTGTTTTGAAATTTGACAGCCATGTACTTTTAACACGGTATGAATGTTTTCTTTCACACCATTCGGTTTTATTGCCTCAAATATTGTCCAGTAATATTATTTGTAGTTAACAATGATCAAATAATTCATAGGTTGCAACGATAGTGTATCATTGTTATTGTTGATGTAGATTATTTTAAAGTAAAAATGAAATACTTAGTGTCGGAGTAATCTAGTTCTCTGTGTAAAGAAAATTGTTGAAAAAAGGTTCAAAAAGTGTTGACTAATCTAAACTTCGAAACGTGAAACAACGACGAACTTTTTTTAAATTTTTGAAAATTCAAAAGAAAAATAAAAAAATATCCCGATATTATTAAGATATATTACAACAAAAAACGTTTAAAAATAATTCAAAATCAGTTTCTTCTGAACGTATTTTGAACTGAAAAATATTATTAAACCTAGCATTATTAATGGAGCGTCAAAAAAAGTTTACATATGAGTCAAAAACCATTATTTGTAGTATTAAGTCAATTGTTTTTTTCTTTGTATTTCGAAAAGTATAAAAATCGTTTAAAAAAAGTTTATTATTGTGTCACATTTTGAAGTTTAGAATAGTAAACACTTTTTCAACTTTTTTTCAAGTATTTTTCTTACAAGGGTTTAAAGAAATATCTTATACATTTACACCATTGGTGGTGTGAACGTTTCAATTCACACGGTTCAAAATTTAACACTGTGCATCGTGTAACTTTCACACCAGCAGTATTGAAAATTTTAACACCAAATCATTTTCTGTACACCGCAGACTCAAAATTCTTTACAGTGTAGTTGATTTTAATTAGATACTTGCGTTGGTTAAATTGAATGTATAATTAAAATAATTATTTAATTTAAAGACAATGCTGTAAAGAATTAACAAGCGATGGAGAATTACCAAAACAAATTTTTGGTACAAATACAATGTGCTCTTATTGCGGTTCGTTATGGAATACAGTAGATTACAAAGTAAGATTGATCCGTGGAAAATCAATACCGAATTCAGTTAAAAAATTGATTAAAAATTCAAATAATAATTTACAATTGTCAATGTATCAAAGTAGACTAGTACGTAAATGTATGAAGAATCGGTTGAATAAATTGCTTATAATTTGTTCAAATTGTAAAAAGAAAAATAAAGTTACGTTAAATAAACCAGATCGATTAAAAATAGAGAAACTAGAAATTATGACTGATAAAACACCGAAGAAAAAAAAGAAACGGATTAGAGATAAAACTGCTGGTTTATTGATAAATACTCCGAATGTAAAAGATGATCAGAGGGTTGGGATTAAAAAAATTGACATTGATACACCTAAATTATTAAATTCCAAAGAGAAGTATAAAAGAAGCAGTAATATTAATAATGCTAACGCATCCGGGAGTAAGCCGAAGAAAATAAATATTTCAAAATTGAAGGGAATAATCAATACATCAATTACACCGTCCAAAAGAAGTAGTCTTCATAATTTTTTAACTGAGCTTGGATAATTTATTTGTATAGTATTATTATTTTTTGTATTTTTATAAGTTAATGATGTAAATAAAAAAAAATATTTTTATCTCTCAACTTAACGAATATTTTATTGATTACTTTTTTTATAATACAGAATTTTTTTACCATTTATCGACAGAAAGTTTCTGAAAAAAGTTCGGAGCAAGTTAAGTAGATAGCGCAAGTAGTCCAACTGTGTGTAGAATTTTGAAATAAATATTTAAGTACTCGTATCCTAAATAAAGAAAAATCTATAATAGATTTTTCATTAAACTTTTTTGAAATTTATAAATTTTTTCAAATAACATTACAATTAAAAAAATATATGAATTATATTTATACACAGTAATTTCTATAATTTTACAAAAACTTGTAGTCATCAACTTTCAGCCGTTTGATGTTCAAACGTATGTACACAATATGTTATAAATTATAAACAAAAGTCTTAAGATAACAATTGTATGTTTCCATGTAATTGTTGCTAATTTTTGTCGTCAAAATTAAAATTCATTATTTTAAAAACAAATTAATTAAACTTTATACAGAATGTATGTTTGGAAAAATAAATATTTCTGTTGAAGTTACGTCGTAAAAAGACGACGATAAAAAACTACAGATACTATGCGGACATTGCGTATTAAAAATAATTCTATAATATCTATGAAGCATAAAGTTTGCAATTAAATTTTTCGCTGATGAATTGAATTTGTTGACAATTTTTAGTTGATTTAACTTTTAGAAAAATATATTAGATACTTTCTAATCTTGTGTGTTGTTATGTCTGAGATATTTTTATCTCGCTGATTGTAGTGTGCAGTATTGAAATAAACATAGAGTCAGAGATAACTGCGAAAATATTGATCAGAAAATCAATGGAAATATTTTCTGACCGGTATATAGAATAATAGTATATATTTATCTTATCAAATATAGAACACTAAATCAGAGCAGGAGATTATATTAATATAGGCAAGGTTGCGTTCTAATTTTCGGCTAGTAGATGATTATAATTCCCCTGAACCATAATCTGCATGAATCGAAGATGAAGGCAGGTCTGTATGACGCATTTATGCCTTTATATCAAGTGAGATCTCATTTATGAGATTGAACCTGTGGGCTATATGATTATTGTCATTGTTGTTGTTGTTGTTCTTGTTCTTGCTCAGTTATATTCACTATTTGGATTGTCAACAAGTCAAATATATTGTTGACAGAGAATTCTCCGTCTTGTCTTTTCCATCTCCCTGTATTTGTCGCGTACTGATCTCATTTGCTCATTATTACGCTGGAGTAAACAGAACAGGATCGAGAGACAACCTGACGTCATTGTAACTGAAGATATTGCTTGAACGTTGAAAGCCAGTCACATTCCACCCACGACAATCGGCGGTAAATTTAAATAAAGCAGCAATATCACCACCATAAGAAAACCTATTAGACGCGTATATAATAAAATATTATAACAAGATTTACTTTTTCTCAATCGATAAAGTTTAACAACATTAATAGAAAAAAATAATAAAACGATGTATGATAAATAATATCTTTTCATTCTTTGTTTGAATAGCTCATACAAAGCTTCATCATCATTAAGCTATAAATACATACATTTATGTACATATTATTATGTACAAGAACAATAACCCGTAGATCCAATGAAAAATGATTAATTATAATCTATACGGATGAGTAAATATTAAAAAATATAATAAAATAAAATTAAAAAATAAAGTCAATCAAGTACATTGACGATTATTGAAGTTAAACTACATGAGACAGAAGTACTTGGTCCCGTCTCTTACTGGTTTGAACCTCTGTTGGCCGGCTACATGAGGACAAGACATCATGATGACGAAGGGCATCGTCGAGGACGCTGAGGGTCGGTACCCGGTTGAACGAGTACCTGCGTCCAAGGCAATAGTGATATGGAGGCAAGTCCAATGGAAGCATCAGCAGCAAGAGAACAGAGAGTGGATAGGAGGTTAGGTACTAACAGCAGCAGTGGAGGGCCGCCGGTAAGAGAGAACGGTGAGACCGGTGGAGCGGCTATAGAGACGCAGAGGCAGACAAGAAGAGACGACCGCTTGAAATCCCTCTTCTTCCCGCCTTTCCTGCCTGCTTGCCGCCCGTCCGCCATGCCACTACGAGGCAAGCGAACGTACAGCTAGGCCGGCACGGTCCTGTAGCCCATTTGGCATTTCCCCAGCTATAGCGGCGGTCCTGTAGCCCATCGTTGTTATCGTCCCGCAGCTGCATAAAGTCGGTTCTCCCTGTCTCCCCCTCCAATCCCCTTGTCCCGCTCGTCTACCGCCCGGCCCCTCATCCCGGCACTACCAACTATATGTATGTACCCCACTTCGACCCTCGCGCGCGTTTTCTCGGTATTCCCCTCGCTGTCCCGCAGTTCCCCTATCCATTTACCCACACTTTACTCCGCATTCCCCTCGAGTGCCTATCCATTAGTCGACGTTACCTGGCAAGCAACAGTCCCCACCGCTCAAACTGCTGTCGTAACCTATAGGTTTATCTTTGTCTTGTGACATGAACGCTACCTACAGAGACGCTACGGTACTATCGTTATTTCTCCCACCAGTACATGCGACATAGCTTGCAGCATAGAGAGTCGTTAGTGCCGTCCTTGTTTTCCTATTGATTCCCCGTGCCCCACCATATTTCCCCCTATCCCACCCTGCCGCAACGATCACCGTACTTGCTACTCTCTTGCTCACTTGCTCTTTTTCTCTCACTCTCTCAGGCTGTCTCTTGTCCTCTTTCTTGATGTCCCGACCGCGCCTCGTCCCCTCACGATAACCTTGGTGGAGAATAACCCGTCGTTCAATTCAAGGAATTATGACGACGCTCTCACTCCCACTCTCTTCTTACCATCTCTAGCGATCTTCCTCTTTTCCCGTTTCTCCTCTTTCAATGTGAGAGAAAAAGAAAGACTCACTCGAGAGAGACAGCACGACTATAAAGTGAGATACCCGATACTGTCGCGCTGCCAGGGACATTCGAAAGGATCTTGCTTTAGCTTCAAACTGCTTCGTACATTCTCCTTTCGTCCTCACTCGCTTCCATATTCCCTGATTCATATTGCTAACCAGAGAATATCGTTAAACAGGGTGAATAGGGGACTAGTAACGAAGCTCGGCATCCACATTCAGGGGTTAGAAATGTTGTCCTCTGTTTGATGAAATTGTGTCTCTACATTGCATATATGCTTCCTCTATGCTACTGTTCCATCCTTTCTCCCTCTCTATCTATCGTCTATCATCATACTCGATGCGATGTTGAGTATATGTACACGTTGTATATAGAACAGGTGGATGCACCATCGTCATATCACACACCGATCGTATGCGCAAGTGCTACACTATTTGGAGGTTAGGTTCAGGCGCTTTGGTTCCCCGTTGGAGAACGTACACAAAAGACCCTGTCATGTTGAAGAGGATCTATTCTATCCAATGTTCATTAACCCGTCAGCACTCCCGTCAGCTTTTCGGTATACTTTACGCCCGTGATGAGAGTTTTGCTCACGCTTAACGCCTAGGCACCAAACAAATTTTTTCAAATTTTAAGCAAGAAAATATTTTTCATAAATTAATCACTCTATGTATTATAAGAATAATAAATAATAAATAAATGATAATTGTAATTTATTGACGATTAATAAACGTAATTTAAACTTTAATGAATTCAACCGAATAACTTCGCAGACTGCCGAAGGTATACGAGCAGTCACGAGAGTAACCGAACGTAGAATTTTTTTACTTACGCCTTTACGCCCGTGATGAGGAAAATGCTCACATTTTTTAAGTAGCATAAAAAAAATTTTTTTTATAATTTCTATGACAACCGAACAAATTTTGTTCAAGCGGAATCTGAAAATAGATAAAACTATTCCAAGATAGAAAAAATTTCAACTATTCGTTCCATTTGAAAAAAAAAAGTTATTCATGTTTAAAATTGAGCGTGAGCAAAATGCTCATAACGGGAGTGCTGACGGGTTAAATTTTATCTGTTCTACTCTCTTGACAACACGGTGTTACTCGTTTAAATAATACCTTTCATTCTTTCCCCTTTTTTTTTATAATACATTTATCCGCGGCTTTCGCGGTTGCATGATTTAACTCACAATTTTTATAATACCCCATACACTGATATATTATACGGAATTATACGGTATTTTACATCTAATACTTGTTGAATACCCATCATTCAATTGAACAAGTGTTCAAGATTCAATAGTAAAATAATTAAAAAATAAATCCGTATAGATATATTTAGCAATATATCATTGCCCTTATTGCTAATAACTTTTCATAATGATAATAATAATAAAATTTAATTATATGAAAATTATTTTTTGATTGCTCTAAAAGCTATATAATCTGCAGTAAATATATCAAGCAATCTATATAAAATACAATTTAGCACTTTTAGTGCGTATGTAAATTACTCTACACCTTTATTGCAGACGACGTTGGAAGCTATTGGTGGTTCTAAAAAAAAACCGGCCTCGAAACTCCTACAGTAAAGGGACTTGTTTGAAGCAGGTCTTAACCTTTTGGTTTAATAAAAAATCCAATGCTTTCACTCCTGGTATCTTTTCAATTTAAATATATTACAAGTGCAACTTTAAATTTCATTTTTATATAAAAATTTGAATCATCATTAGTACAGTACGAATGACTTGTATATTAGCGCAAGGTCAAGATGAGTTATTCAATAAATCTAGTGTAGAAATACTCAATAGACAGCCACTGCAGCAGCATCACCAACGACTACTTGATGAAACTCATCGGATTAAACCTATTGGTTAGTAATCATGAGAACCAAAACCTATTGCGCAGCAGCCGCTATACTATACTTACACGTCCTTACGTAAGGTGACTATAAAGATTACGTCACAATTCAACATTGTGATGTGTCAAGAATTTTTTTGGACTGTCTGAGAGGAAAAAATTCAAGAGATAAAATACAAAAAATAAAAATTATGACAAGTGAGAGTGAGAAGGAGAGAGCGAAGAAGATGAAGAGATAACTCTTTTAGATCTTAAATTTACTTATAAATTCTCAGCTAGTCTGCTTCATTCATATTTATTACGTGATGTATTTGTATCTGTTTATTTTAACAAGAGAATATATGTATACCCAAAAAAATTCAAGGAAATCGTAGTATGTAAGTTAATGGCTGAATAATAAGAACGAAAGTCTTGTCTGTTAACAAAAACGCCAACACTCTCTAGGTTGATGCGAAAGAAATGTACAGAGTGCTTCCGGTTCACGCGATAAACTCTTGGAAATATTTACCATGCTCTACTGGGTGACTTGGTCGTTGTCATTGTGGTTGTTGTCGGTAAAACAGTAACATCTATACAGTGACTTTTGAATGTGAATAGATAGATCGTGAAACTTGAAATAAATGGCAACGACGACGACGACGACAAGTCTGAGAGGATAAAAAAACTCTTATAAGGGTACGGTATCCGTATACGGTCGGGGTAGTTTAAGGATGCAGAGCCCCCAAGAGGCAAAGGAAATTTTTTGCAGAGTTTATTTGTGCTCGTCGTCAAGAGGGCGCTTTTTTCCGTGATACCATGTGTGGTATAGTGCGCAAAAGGCGAAACCTTTGTGGACCCTATTTTTTTTCGTCACCAAAAAATAAAAAAGAAAAATGAAGGAAAGAAACTGGGAGTATCTTGATAAAATCGGCGAATAAATTTTTTTAAAATTGCAGACTTTATTAAAAAAGCTTTTTTGAATTAAAAAAAAAAAAAGTAGGCATATAACAATGAAGAGACTTGAAATTTTAATGATTACATAAGTATATACATCTTAGGTACTTGATAAATTAAAAATAAAAGGTAAAAAATAAATTTATCATCAGATAGCGGTAAAATCATCTGAGAATTTGAGATGAGAATCGCCGCAAGTGATAATTAATTTTTTTAGAGTACGAATCTCCGGAGAAATATCGTGAAATTTCCACGCCGGGTAATATCATCGTGGTGTATAAGAGCAAAGAGAGAAAGCACTGGTGAAAGGCAGAGAAAGGGAGAAGGAGAGAGAAGGAAAAAGCCGAGTAGAAATTCTTCCCTTAACGTTGAGGGTAAGAGAGAAATGGAGTCGAAGCGATGGAGAAGAGACTGAGAGAGACGGAGTACAGTGTTGGGTCGAACGTAGTGGTCTCGGGGTAGAGAGCGAACATGGATCGAACGTAGGGTGGTTGGTGCTATAGAGAATACACTGTGAGGCGAAGAGGGATGAAGAGAGCTTGGATCTCTACTACCCTCGGCAGAGGGTGTGTTCCTTCTCTTTTACAACTTCTCTCTCTTTCCCTTGCTTTCGTTCTCCCTATCTATTTCTCTTTTTATTGTGCTCTTAACTGTACTCTATTTCTCTCTCACTTTTTTATTTTCTTCTTTCTTTGTACTTGGTACTTTTCACTCAAAACGTGGCGCCCACCTCTGTCTACTTAGAGACTGGGTGCTTTTTAACAAAACAAATGCTTTTTAAAATATTAAGTGTTATTTAAATTGATATAAATCAAATGCATAACAAAATCTGGAACGAAACATAAATATATTAATTGTATTTTTGGTAGACAAGATAAATTTATGTTACATAATTTAATTGACTCATTATAATTTTAACCAAAGATTTTAATTATATTTTTTGATAAGTATTTTAAAAATATTTCTGACTAATAAACATAAATAAATATGTTAATTGTACGAAAGATACAATGAAGAGCTAATTAATTAATTACTGAGAGAGTTCATTGAATATCATTGAAAACTTGACAGTCAATTTTATCATTAACCCCTTAATTGCTTCTACAATCACATAAACTGTTCGCACTATTTAATTTGTTTACAGCCTTGAGACATATATACAGAACACACTTTTTGTTTCCGATTTTTAATTGCTCCCCTGATTGTCTACCATATGTGTTGTATAATTAGTCACTGGCAAGCGTTTTTTTCTGTTCTTTACATTTTTATTATTCTCTTTTCAACATCTCAATTTTTCGCAGCTTCATCACTCTTTTCTTTTGTTATATATTTTATTTTGCTTTTAAATTCCCAATGGGTTTTCATACAGTTTCACACGTGATTTATTTTATTTACTGTTTACTTTTTTTTATGTACTTGCAACTGTGATCTTCACTCCAGTGAATCTTTAATAATCGCCGTAGTAATGATTAACAAATAGAAAAATAATTATTCTATTGTACATTCTATAATTTTTTTACAAAACATTATCCATATATCCATACATACATTTTATTTTACCACATAAAGTTTTTTAATTTCCGTGCATATATTTATCTTCACACTTCAAATAAATGTTTCAAATAATTAATAAAAATAAATTCAGTGAAATAAAAAAAAATACAGTACTATAAAAAAATAAAATTCATTTAATTGCATATTAAATAGTCGTTCATTAATATTTGATCATTAAATTATTATATAAATATGTTCACAATTGAATATTTATAATAATTTTTATTCAATGTCATCAATATAAAATTCATTTTTTTAAAAACAAACCATTAAAAAGATATTTGTAGTGCTCTACCGTATCGATAGCATGTCTGCATACAAAGCATACAAATATCACATAACTCTGACATCCGTGGGCTCAAGGTCGATCATAGGGTCGTAGTCTTCCCACGACCCGTGATAGTCGCAAGAGGTACTTTTGCAATGAGGCATACTTTGTAATATTATAAGCTTTTATAATCATCAAACATTTTAAATATCATCATCATCATCATCATAATTATCATTAGTGCAATTATCATTTCAATATCACCAGTCATTCTTATTTATGATATTTTAATACAAACACAAAAAAAAATAATTTCTTGGCGCAAGGAAAATTTTATAATATGAAATGAAAAAAAAAAATTTCTTAAGACTAGAAAAAATTTCTTTGGGCGAGAAATTATTTCTTGCTCGAGAAAATTTTTCTTCTCAATTGATAATGGAAAATATTTCTGGGGACAGGTAAAAATTTTCTTGGGTCGAGTAAAAATTCTTTTCACCAAGAAATATTTTTTTTCTGTGAACATTCTAATTATTCTGATCAACATAATTTCCGGTGAACCAATTTTTGTGATGACTCTTGAGCTAACTCTTTGACATTAACGTGCGTAAAAGAGGCCCCAAGTAAAGATGACTCGGTGCTATCTTAGCACGATGGCTACGTATAACCACCACATAACACACCACGGCTGTCACTATAACCAACATGAAGACGAGGTGGACGGTGTGGGCGTCACGGATCGGCTCCCAGCAGGAAGCCGTGCCTACCTGTCTCAAGTATATACGGTGCTATTTCGCCTTTACTTTTATCTATTTTATTTTCTCGCCATTTTTTTTTATTCTTCTTTTTTACTCCTTCTTTCTTTTCATATATGTATATGATACATAAATATATATTTATACACGTTACATTACAACGTTCCTTAGACTCTCTCTCAGTGTAAATTCTCTCTTTCTCATGGCTTAAAAAAGTTTATTCTCAATGATAACTTTATAGGTCCAAGTCAGTGGAAATTTTATTGTAATGACCAGTGTGACGTTGCAGAAATAAATGTTAATGGAGGATCTGAAGATATTTTTTACCGATGTTTGCTTTGATTTTATTTTTTTGGTTCTTATAAATTTAGTAGCATAGCTGCTCAAAATTATATCTCTAGATCACATATATATTTTTTTATACGCATATAAGTATGTGCTATAGGTGTATATTATACATGATATTGAATGTAAAAAAATCAGGATCCGGGTTACTGATCCAACTCCAGCAAACAGAAAAGTGCTGAGTGTCAGGAGAGTATAGGTAAGAGAGTATAACCTCGTCGGTGGGCCACATTGTGGAGAACCCATGCCACCACTACGCATTGAAAGTAACGGTTAAACTCCTACTTCTTTCGCCTGGAATCGTCCTACTTGCTACCATCACCGTCGTTATACCACGCGATCCATAGAGAAAGATCTACTTGCATTGCTTTAGGTTAGGTATACATATATTTTCTAAACGGTATCATCAACATTTCTCGTTATATTATATATTATATACTTAAAATCTTCTTACGATATATTTTTCATAAAGTAATTACCATTACTTTTAAATCATTAGTAAAAATATTTATTATAAATACTCGGGAATAAATTTTTTATATTTACTTACTATAAATTTAATTATTAATCATCATCAATAATGAAAGTAACAATAACATTTTAATTGTTATGAGTAAGAAGAGGTAATTAATGTAAAGCTATTAAATAAAATTATTTAGTACAAGTTTATTATAATGGAGTTGTCGATATATATATACGAGCGCGCGCGATATTTTTTGAATTAAGGACAATAATACGTTATAAGAAATAAACGATCCAATAAGATGCGAGGTCGACAAGCACTCGGCCAATAGGAATCTTCATACCTTAGTTTAAAGCGTTTAAAGTCACGACAGAGCGATAACTTGACAGCATGAGAAAACAGGGTAGCTCGAAATAGCGAATCGATTCCCGCGCAAAAACCCGCGCGCGCAACATCTAACCTCTTCTATATTTATATACAAATTTTTATACACATTTATAACTCACGTGAATTTAAATAATAATTCAAATCCACCATATTTATGTTTAAATATATATTATTATAGTCATATCAAATTTAAAAAAAAATGTATATGCAAGAATAATTACAATCCATCATTAATTAGTGAGCTTTAATTTTCTTTTATATTATTGAATTTGAGAAACTCTCATTGTATTATTCCATTGTACAAACTTCCAATGAGATTTTAATACAATTATTTTATACATTCTTTTATATATTTTTTTATTTTTCAATACTTTTCATATTATTACATTACAAAAGTTGAGTTACTATTCAAATTTATAAACAGCTTTTAGTTTCAATGGATTGATTTTTGAATTTCAATTTATTCAAAAGATAGATTTATCGAAACATATATATGGATATATAATATGTCAATGATTAAATTTTGGATGACAATATAATACATTTGAATTAGATGGAAATATAATCTGACCAGCGGTTGACATAATTATTCTTGTGGGTTCGCAACAATGTAATAATTGTACTGTTCAAATGTTAATATATTTGAGACACGCAAATGTATAAATGCGCACACGCCGCGTCTGAACTTACATCGACATTATAAATACATATATATTATTCTACACTGGTGTTATATATAGTATAGGTATGGTGTAAAGTCGTAACCACATGTCTGACCACGGCCGGTAAAGAACTACTTCGACTGCCATTTCTACTTATTCTTTTTCTTACATCTCTTTCCTTCTTCTTTCGCCTCTTCTATTTCTTCTTCATTACATTACTCTTCGTTAAACTCGTTTTCTTATTTTAGTCCAAGGCAACCACCATTACTGCCTACTCTATCTCTCTCTTTCCGTCGTATATTTTAAACGTAAAAATAAAATTTTCTAAAATAGTCAGCCCACGTTTATTCCTACATAAAAATAATCCACAAAATATATAAAATACATTTTTTCGTATTTTCTTCATATTCTCAAAAAAAAAAAAAGATTCTATCTGCCTATCACAGCGTTATTGTTCCTCGAATGAATTTACAAATAAAAGTTAAAAAAAAAAAAAAGAAAAAAATAACAAAATAAAAATAATAAAAAATGCGAGTTTTCTAGATCATAACACGCTGTATATAAAACCATTGAAGAGAAGAAAAAGGTATAAAAAAGAACGGTTGGAGTAAAAAAAGGGATATTTGTGTGGCAGGAATGGGGTCCATGCAGCTCGGCCATCGGGTTCTATCTGACAGTGTATTTTTGTTGAAACTATCACCCCCACCAGCCAGACAAAATCTCTCCTGCCCCGTTATCCCACCAGTTTCCCAATGACGTCAGCACAACATCCACCAATAGAGAGCGGGCTTGAATTATACAGCGAGTGCAAGAGGAGAGTATATGAGAGGGGCCAGAGGGGAGAGGAAAGTCGAACATGAGGCTGGATTACACTACCCTGGCTCCTTGGTTACGAGGACAACCCTCTCGCTCCCAAGCAAGGACTTCCGCTCTTGTGGAAAACTCCAATGAAGAGTACTGCTAAAAAATGAAACAAAAATAAGTTGAAATTGTTAACCGGAAGTCAAGTACAACCACGAGGTTTCGCCGGTTTTAAAGGCGTACATAAGATAAGGAGACGTCTTTTACGAGATGATTAATTCAACAACAAACGAACATCCAGTCATCATCCGACTTACCTTTCACCGTACTCACTGCTAATACTTATACTCCTGCTGCTGCTGCTGCTGCTGCTGCTTTCACTCTGCAATCTCCGTGTCAAGTTACGCCATTTAAAAATTATTTTTAACTACATTCTACCTATAGTTTCAATAATTATTTATAATTATACATACATCGATCATAGTATCTTCATATTAAGAAGCAATTAATTTTAATATTTTACTTATTGATGATTAAATTAATTTTTGTATTAATTGGATCAGAAATTATTAAGTTGTAAACACAGTTTGCCCAGAGAGAGAGAATTAGTGAGGATTCGAAAAGAGTAATAAAATACACTAATAGTATTAGAGAAAATGTACGAGAGTGATACCAAACATTGAAATACATATACATATATACATATATTGTGTATGTAAAATGTATATAGATTGGAATAACTACTAGCTGCAACACAAATACATATAAACTAGTAAATAGCAAGTACCGGGGTGAAAATTTGAGTGGGAGACTCAGATCCAACGGTAAAACTCGAACTGTTTTGCAGATGAGAGTAGGAACTAAAATTCAACTGCGTTAAAGTCACGTATATATATATTTATATGTACGGATAATATATAAATACATACACATATATACCGTTTGAAATAGAGTGATAGAAGTGCAACGACTAAAGAGAATAGACCCAAGAGTTGAGGTGATCTGCAAATGTGTAGTCTATAGACTAACTACTGATGTCAATGGTTTATTAGTATGGCAAGTTAAATATCATAAGCTTGCTTAGTGAACTTTTCAATATACGTTTGTTGATACAT
This sequence comes from Microplitis mediator, assembly GCF_029852145.1. NCBI lineage: Eukaryota > Metazoa > Arthropoda > Insecta > Hymenoptera > Braconidae > Microplitis > Microplitis mediator. Next base: position 7,952,468 of record NC_079978.1, on the reverse strand, counting down.
GATACAATATACTGTGCTATATGTATGCCAACACTTGTTAATAGAATAGAATATATAAAACCCGTATAGGAATTTTATTTTTTTCATTTTACAATTAAAATAGACAAGAGACGATGAGAGGATATTGTACGCACAACCCTCTCATTATATCTCGTCTATCCTTTTACTCATTACGGTTATATTTGCTTTTTAATCTCCCTACAATAGAATAGAAGTGATGTAAAAATAAATTACATTCAACCATTCATTTTTTGTATTTCTTTTAATTAATTAATTTCAATATCAACTCGTTGAAATTAACAATAAAATTTCATCTAATTATTTATTACTTCATTAATCAGTAATTAATTTATATCGGTATATAATTATCCACGTTAACTCGATCGACTCTAATAACAGAGCAATTTCTTCTACCATCCGCACCCTTTCTCTCTCTTATTTCTCTCTCCTCATTCTTATATGTATACAGATTTAGCAAGTGGCTTCAATAAGTTTAGCAGTAGTTTGTATACATCTATATAGATATATGTAATAGTTCTATAACAGTACTCTCGTGCCCAGAAGACAAGACAACCGAAGAGAAGATGAAAGATGTAGAGAATGAGACAGGGTGAGTTTAAGGGAATAGTATACAGCGAGTTCCCCGGCCTACGATTAGGAAACTTTCCCAAAGTTTGGCGAACTTTCAGGAAACTTGTCGGGCGAAAAGTTAGAATGGAAGGGAATAGTGCCACGTGGAAACTGTAAACACCCAGTGATTTTTAATACAACTTTAGATCTTTGATTCCTCAACTTGCTTACATTAAGTATCACCTTGTAGACTGAAATTCATATTTTTGTTTGTTACTGAGTTTATTCACAATTGAATTTTAAAAATTAACATTGACTTTTCATATTTTAAAAAGAGATGAATAAAAATGCGGTTGTTTTTATCGATTAAATCAATATGAATGAAATATCCAGCGTATAAATATAGACTTTTCGGGTTATTGGTTGTTATTTGCGGCATAAAGAAAATGTTATGTTTTGGCGGGAACGCTTGAAGGTATTTTCCCTTTCTATGACCCAATATATCGTATTATTGGGTCACTAGCATTCACATCGCCTCGTTCCACCCGCGTAATCGGCCTTCTCTTTTATTTCACGTATATATACGTTTTGTATTCTCATCGTGTTCTAGTATTTCATTGGCTTTTATTTATATTTATATAGAAAATATACCCATACCTGTGTTGCTTGCCTGTTATAATTTAAAAAGTTTCAAATATTTATTCACAATTAAGCTTAATACTTGTAATTTATTTGTTTTCATTTAATATTTTAATTGCTGATAATATTTATTGGTTGGTTTAAAAATTCATTGACTTGTTTGTTTATTTGCGGATGCTATTTACCGCAGTGTAAATAATTTAATTGACTGAAAATTTCAAATTTTTTCAATAAAATTTACTTTCATAATTACTGGTATACGTGATCTCTATTATAATAATTATTTATTATTTTTTTTTTTTTATAAATTTTTTATTTCCCTTATTAATTAATAAATTACGATTGATTGTTGAAAAAAATTTGAGTACCTCATTTTAATTTTGACGAATGCTTTGCACAGCAATATCTAGCTTACAAAATTTAATAAAAAAGAATTCATTAATTTTTTTTCTAAAAATTTAATCATTAAAGAAACAGAAATAATAGACAGAAATAGTATAGAGGTGGTGGATGTTTGAAGAAAAAAAAAAAAAATGATTACACTGTAAAAAAGAGTATAACAAGACGAAGCAGGAAGTAATAAACGGCAGGATATAAAAAAAGTCTACAGACAATATTAAAAACAAGTAGTACGCAATATCTTGTGCGTCTTCTCTTCTCTCTACTCTACTCTGTTAATAATGTACAAACTCATTGTCCGTTGTGTCCCTGTGCTCTATCCTCTATCCTGTATACTATCCTCAATACCATCCTTCAGTATTATTAATGTAACGATAAAGTAAACGAGATAGAGAGGACAATTTTAAAATATATTTTGAAGCTGACCACTCGCTTATAACCCTGTTGGTAACCCTTTTTACTTGGATATGCCAGACTACTGTCGCTCCACGTTGGTTTTCCTCAGCTCTGTTCTTTCAACTACTGTTTATCTCTCGAAACTCCATTACCGACATTTTCCGTGAATTCCGCGCCCGGCGCCGTCGCCGAGGACGAGGACGAGGGCGGACAAGAGAACTTGATGCAATGAAATTTGAACGTGGTCTTACTCTATTTCTGTCTCTCTCTTCCTCACTTATTCGTGCAATTACTCACTCGCCATCTTGCTTCCTCCCATTTTGTGTCTCTCTCTTGCTGACGTTGATAACGAGTTTACCGTCTTGCTCTATCCGGGCTCGAGTAGACAGCCATGCCGGTAACTGAAGTAGGGATAGACGGACAAGTACAGGGTTGGGGTGCAGAGTGAAGTACCGAGTGAGAAAGATAGAGAATGAGAGAGAGGTAGAAAATGAGCACAACCAGCAATAGTAGTGGAAGTAGTAGTGGTAGTATTATATATATATATACATATACAGTACTCTGGTTCTGCGCGTTAGTTCAACACTTGGCAACGTTGCTTTTTATGAGTACAGTACCTATATGTCGGTAGCTCTGGCTGCGACTTGGCAACGTAGCCGTGACTCAGCAGCACAGAACTACACTGCCAGCAACGTTGCTTTAGCGTTTTATCCACTATACTATAAGATCAGGCCTTTTGCAATTCACGTTTTGTAACTTGATTCTACAGTGAATAGCCAGCCTAGAGGCGTAGTTGGTTATGCAGCGATGCAGGATATCGATGCCGTTTGCCGATCGAGCCACGCGACGTATGTCATACCGTCATTGAATCATGGATTTTTTAATAGTACGCACACAGGAGCTATTTTGTCTTTAATCAAAACTTACAATAATTAATTATAAAAATTCATATTTCATATATTTATCTCATATAAAATAAAATTTATCAACTATTCAAAATGGAATTGGATTGATGAGAATGAAATCGAGACCTTGTTAAATAATGAGGTTTTTCTTCAATTAACTTCTAATAGTAATAGACAAAAATGTTTGATATTTTTTTTTAATACTGAAATAACATGTGACATTTGATCAAAATAGAAAAATTAATGGTTGAAATATAAAACTTTATGTAATCCAAGAAATGTATCGATCGGTAAATAAAAAAGCAGCGAGCGAGAACGATTATGCGACAAAGTTGTCGGATCGATTGTAAATGTGTTTTCATGTTTTATAACTACGCAACTATACAACGGTTCTTTATTAAGAATTATTATATCAACAGCCGATAAGGGAAAGACCTTTCTGGAGAAGATTTCGCAGTCCCGCGTAAATGCGTCGATGTTGATGTTTAATATGATGCTCCTAAGACTTACGTTGAGAGCTGGGTTGGTTGGTTATATGGATGGAATGACGAAATCCCGAGCATCAACGGTTATAGAAAGACGTATATACTTGCAAGAAGAAGGCGAAGGAGAAAAAGAAAGAAGAATAAGAAGAAGAAGAAAAAGAGGAACACGTTAAATTACTTGATGTCGGAGTGGGAGAGTGTTGAAGGCCGACGTTTTGTAACTCTTCGAGCATTCCTTCTTCGAAAATTTCGGCTCTCACTCGTTGAGCAATACCGTTTATTATTTGCAACGGTCATTCGAAAACAAAATTAAGTTAATTAAATAAATTGAAATATTGAATACATTAATTATTATTATTATGATCCTGAAGTCAGCAGACAGTTAACAATTTTCGAATTTTTTTTTTAACACCTTAATTTAAAAAAAAATGAAAAAAACTAAAAATATGCACATATGAAAAATTTAAAAAACTATAGGTGCAATTTTTTGAAATATTTTTTTTTAAATTTATCTTTTTTAAAAAAATTCAAAATTTATTAGACGTCGGCTAAATTCAGTGTCATATTATTTTTGTATGTTTCCAATAACGATAATTTTTTTTTAACTATTGGATTCCGTACTCCGTTTCCTAAAGCTTTTACTACTAAATTGTTTTTTTTTTTTTTTTTTATTGAAAACATTAAATATCCGGAATTTCCACAGACTTGACGAAAGTAAATAGAATTTATTTATTCGCCAACACTTCCGCATCATTTGATTTGAGAAAAAAAAATTATTAGCCGTCCTGATAAATTCAATTTATAAGTTTTTTTTTTTTTTTTTTTTCAATTTATGTCTTATCTATAAAACATTAAAATGCACTTGAAGAAAAAATGAAACAATGATTAAATATTTGAATTTGTTATTGGACTATTTATCAAAAATTTTACAAGTGAAAGAAAAGCTAGGTTTATTTTCTCTCAGGCTTTCACCCTCGAGTTATTTAAACTCTCTCAAGCTACTATTATATATATAACATAAATACATAGAGTACTTGTACAAGATCTATAAAACACTGTACAGAGATGTTAAAAAAATGACAGGTGTGACGTGAACGTAGAATAGCAGGCAACTGCGATATCGGTGATACAACATATCAGTGAACGTGGATGAGGAAAATTCGTAGCCAACTACTCTCTGCTCTGTAGTAGTATACCACATGCACGATAGTTTTCAGTTAAATTCAATTTAACGCGTGACTCATATCACATGAAAAAGAAACTTCGTCGTTACCGACTGCGTTTTTTTAACACAATATAAGTTTCCTAAAATAGCCAACTCTAATATACATAATAAGCGCATCGAGCGTTTTAAATTAAAGTTATAATTGTCATCATCATCAACAGCATCATGAAAATTTTTATTTTTAAATCAATAAAAGTTAAAAGGATCAAGATAATTAAATTAAATCTTAAGTAAATGTTTACTAATATCTTAATTGCGGGTTTAATTAATCAATTAATTAATTAATATATATACAACTGAATAATTATAATAATGAGATAAATTTTGAGTGTGTTATCAGTGTCCATAAACGCAATCAATTTCGCTTATGTCAACTTAATGGCAATGACTAGCTGCGCAACCGTCAGAGTAGTTGCACACACAATGATCTACATGCATCCATTTATATAGTGTATATATGTACACTGAGAGAAAAAAAAATTTTTTTCAAGTATTTTTTTTACTTATTTCTGTGAATACTTAAAACAAGAAATTTTTCCTAAATTGAAGTATAATATTTCTTATTTTTAGCAACTATTGCTTCGATCTAGTAATATATTACTAGATACATGAGTTACTTGTAACAAGCAATTATTTCTTGAATTAAGTTGACATATTTCTATATTCAAGAAAGCAATTACGTAAGCCAAGAAAAATCTTTCTTTGACCAAGCAATTTTTTTCCAAGTTCGAGAATATATTTTCTCAAGTCAAGAAACTTTATTCTTGGCTAAAGACATTTTTCGTATTGAGTCAAATAAAAAAGTTCTTGAACTAAAACAAAAAAAATTTTAAACTTAGTAAAAAATTTCTCATCTTAAGTGATTTTTTTTTTTCAGTTTGAGAATATTTTGTTCTCAAGTCAAGAATCTTTATTCTTGGCTAAAGACATTTTTTGTATTAAGTCAACAAAAAAAGTTCTCGAACTAAAACAAAAAAAAAGTTTTAAACTAAGTAATAAAATTTCTCAGCCCAAGTGATTTTTTTTCCAGTTCGAGAATATTTTTTTCTCAACTTAAGGAATTTTTTATCATGGTGTGACGAGTCACGATATTTTCATATATAAAAGAAAAACATTATTAAAAGAAAAAAAAATAAACGCAAAAAAATATAATGCGTGTAAAAAAAAAATAAATAAAAATAAATAAATTTAAATGAATAAAGAGATAGAGAAAAAATAAGGCGAGTGAAAATAACAAAGTGTGCAAACGCAGAGTGCGAAAGAAAAAATTTGTACCAGGAGTCACCGCTAGGTGCAGAAGAGCGCTGCAACATTTTCCTACTTGGACAGTTAGAATAGAAGTAATAAGTTCCGTTCAAAGGAGTGAAAAAGTCACTCTGTCAACTACTCCCAACAGGATAATATCCTAATAGAAGAGTACAAGTACTCTTGAGGTAAATACTTGTGAGTAGATTTTTGGAATGCTTTTCAGTCATAACTACAACAGCGCAGGGGAATCCGAAGAAGCATCCATACGGATTAAATTTAAATACTAAATATAAATAATTAATTATTGAATTGATCATTTCATATACTAAATAAGAAGATTTAATTATTAAATTTAAATATTTTAATTACTAAATATAAATTTTTAATTACTGAACTTAAGTCGTTCAAATACTGAATGAAAATTTTCAATTATTATACTTTAGTGTTTTAAGTAGTGAATAAAAACTTATAATTATTAAATTAAAGTATTTTAAATGCTAAATTAAAATATTTCAATATTGATCACGAGTATTTTAAATACTAATCTTTGATTTTTAATTATTGAACTTGAGTATTTTAACTACTAGATGTGACTTTTTATTATTTAATTGAAGTATCTTAATTACTAAATTAAATTTTTTTCATCATTTATTTCAAGTATTTTAAATATTAAATTTTAGTTTTCTATTATTTAACATTAGTATTTTTTTATTAAACCTAAGTTTTTAGTATTAATAGATTTCACAAGTATTTTTACTAGAATTAAGAAATTATTTACTCGGTACTATTTAAGTATCTAAAATACTTGAATCAAGTATTTTTACTTGAAAATATGCACTTTTTTCTCTCAGTGTACGTTGTGTGACATATATCATACATGTACATGTAATATATTTATCGATTTATCCAGCTATCCATCCATCAGGAATTCTCATTGGATCATCGACCGGATGTCCGACCATACCGCTCCGATCCCTTGACTGGCTTTCGTGTAATAGTTTGGGGAACAGCTGTGTGAAGCACATGTGAATCCCGAGGACATCAGGCTCAACTTGGGACTGGGCCTACTTTACTCAGTATGTACTGGAGTTCCCTTGGTTCTTTCATTCCTGCTTGCTTATTCTACAGACATTATATACTATTCTGTTCATCATATCCATTTATACAGGATACTGTAAACTTGTAGCAGAGAATTTTGTTTCACAGTATGCAAGTACACCATTACATTATCGGATGGCTTTTCAGCGACTGCATCAGTAGAGTTTACAGCCAAAGTAAGATAAAGACGTGGGTTCGATGTAGCAGTGTACGCATACGAACAGAACAGAACCAAACGTCCTGCCGGCTGTTCCTTGCAGCTGTCTAATACTCACCTCCATTTTGTCTGTTGTCTGCTTCTTGAATTGTTACATGCACTTTGTTCTTTGACAATAACTCTACAATTACACACACATATTAACAATATTATGTATTGTTTTCAATTTAAATTATTGATCAACAATTTAAATTTAAATAATAAATTTTTACTTTTTTAAAATAATCTATTCGTTAGATATTTTATGATGATAAATACGCGTAAGCATGTGTGTTATTTTATAGGAAATAAGGAGAGATTATTTTTTGTCTTGTTACGTTCACGCGTTGCATATACTAGTTCTTTGTAAAGCTGGTGCAAGAAGGAGTTACGTGTTCACAATGTTACGTCATATATTCTTTCTCCCAGCAAAGGCATTCGTTTCGGAGTAATCACGAGGCCGTTTTATTTACTTGCAATCGTGATATATGATACTTTTGACTGAGATACAAATGTCGGTACATATTTTGAAAAATTTTAAACTTAACAAAATAATTACAATTTTTTTTTTTTAATTAAGCAGTTTTTATTTTTTATTTTTATGCAAAAAGTGTTTATTTATTGGACTTATTTTTATAAAAATTTGTTATTTTATAAAAATTCTAGAGATATTATTTTATCTAATTTATATTTTTGAGGATATGACGTAGTGAGAATCACATCTCTTATTTTCTCTGTTCTTTTGCTGCGCATTAGCACCGGGAAGTCCAACCACATCGCGTTTTCCCGTTGCGTCACGCATGCCAACGTATAACAGTACACACTATATATATATGAGACATACGTATTCAACAATTCTTAAATTTATATAGAATAATTCATTTTGTCACTTAACATTTTCATTTAACCAAAAGTTTTAAAAACTAATTAACAAAAATTCAACAAAATACAAATAAAAATAATTTTTTTTTTAAATTTGAAGTAAAGTAATAAATTGAACTTTTTAATTAATTAAAAAAAATGACGTACAACAAAGTCATCGTGTCTCAAAAACTAAAAGTCACTTTACATTCTCTAGCTCTCTCAATAAAAGTAACACGTAAAAAGCTATCATAAATCGCAAAATAATCTGATTCCTCGTCTCAGAAAATAAACGTCAGCCAGGTATGAACGTGTTGGTCTCGCCCACCATCATCAGGAATAACGGGATGCAAGTGACCTCGGATCACAATCGAGTACCGAACGGTGGCTCTCCCTATACTCTATACATACATTTGACTTGATATATCTTTTCTGTGTATAATATTATGAGATCGTCGACCTTGCACTTGGTTTAATCTTCTTTCAAGCAGCAGCCGCAAAAGACCCTCGTGTGTCATTGTCGTTCCCTTAAGAACCCGAGATCTAAGCAAGTGTTTTTGTGTACCACAATAGTGCAAATAAAATGACACACAAGCTCTGTGAACAAAATAAAAAAGTCTCAACATACTTGAACAAAAAAAAAGTAAAGCACATGGAGTCGACTGAGTAGATGTTTAGGTTGTGCATATAAGGGTATACCCACATATACCCCCGAAAGAGTACTCGCGCTTTTATTGCTTTGATAGCCATCGTCATGCAGACACAACATGTACCTGTTGCTTATTCTGTTGTTCTCCACAGACGTGATATCACCCTCAAGGCAAAGTCCTCCTCCGCTACCTCTCCTTCTTCTCTGTCTACCCCCTTAGCCTCTTGCATTGGAACGATGGACACCCTCTTTCAAGCTTCTTCTATATTCAAAGTTCGTGCATGCACACGCTCACTTAGGGGCTTTGCTACAAAGTATCTCAGTGTCTCAGTTGAGTTCATACAACCCAAATACTCCAACTAATATATTCTTTAGCCACATACTCATACACATACAAATACACTCTTGTTATCCGTTAAAATATCTTTCTTTTAACTTTGTGGTAGTAACTATATACTTGCATATATATATTTATACATAAAATACCCGCAGGTTCACAAACGTTTGTACATGTATATATTTATATAAACCAAGAGAGAACCAGCAGTAGAAGTTTCTTCATTCATAAACTTGGACTGACTCCCCGATATAGTAAAGTGGAGTCTTGTCCCCCTTATATTCTCCACGGCACTTCGGGGTTGTGGCCTCATAAGAAGCCAGTTATGTAGGTTACGCTTGAGACTTCGCTGACGTGCAGGTACTTAAGAATACACTCAAGGTCATGGCTGGACCCGTTACATCCCTCGGCAAACTTTTTCCTTATTCGATCTCTGTCTCTCTAACTGCCGCTATTTTTATTTTTATTTCTTTTTATTCGCCCACATTTTTTCCCCTCTATTTCTTTTACCCCATTCAAACGTAGTCCTGCCACCACCGCAAAGCGCCCAGCCGATTGACCAACCGTTTTGAGCTTTTCATCACATAATCGTTTCAATCCTATCCACGATTCTTTATATACAAAGAAATACCGTACTTTTGGATTTTATTTTTATCTGAGTAACCAATACACTATGTAATATGTATTTCATAAGATTATTACTGATTTATTTATTTATTTTTATATATGTACGTTAAGAGGTCAAGTTCACAAAGAAAGAGAACTCTGAATAAATAAGCATTGCACGTGTTTTTATCGTATCGTGAGGAATATATACCCCAAGGGACTTTAAAGAGGGACAACCAGACAGAAACTCTCTCTTCAGAGTTGTCTCCATTTCCCATTCATGGAATACCAAGTGAGATATACATATATATCTATGTATATACTTAGGCGAAAACAACCGAGAGAAACGAATGTAAGCATAGCAATTCAACCGACAAGTGGCGCCACACGGACTTGATCCTCTACCCGAGTGGGCCACAAAGTTTAGCATAAGGCGGTGACATACACCTTCCGTTTCTGAATCTACGTATATGTATATCTATATCTACGTATGTATATACCTATATACATGCCAATATATGCAGGCAAACTACGAAGAGTCGTAGGGGGCTCGAGTGGGTGGAGAAACGAGTGAGAAAGCGATAAAGGGTGGTAAAGTTGAGCAACAGGTTCTCTAAAGCTCAAATGACACGCATCAGTGATTTTTTTTTTATTTTTTTATTTTTTATTCACACTGGTATCTTTTTTACCTCGTTTGTCAAGTTTATACATCGACGAATCACGGCTATATTTATATTGATTATTTAATATGATTAATAATCTGCAAGCTGTTTAGTATTCATCGAGCAAGTAAAGACAGTTTACATTTACGCTGCTACTACAAATACTATTTATACACTTGTCGATCAACTTAACAAATAAGGCAGACAGCATGGCGCCATTTAACACATACATATGTATATACATATAAATATGATACTCACTCACAAAACTATATCTTTTTCATCTCACTCTTTCTTGTGAATTAATGCGCATGATTAACATGTTGTCATTCATTGGAATTATATAGACTCACTGTTTAGGTATGTTAAACGAAACATATTAGCTGAGTTTAGTAGAGATATAGAGAATAGCACACAAATGATCAACACGTGGTGTCAAATGAATATACCGTAGGCGTTTCAAATTTATGTATATATACATCCATACAGTTACGTTTCATTCAACCAAAGTGCTATGGGTTTATAACAAAGCATCAGTTTAGTCATCTGGGGAATCCCCGGTATTGCAAATCTTTATGTATATATGTATATGATGTATATATATATATACATCATACACCCTGTGGTAATATCAGGCCCACGTGACTGAATAAGTTAATACCTTGGATGGCCGATGTACGTCACGAGTCAGCATAATCGTGCTTTCACGTACGACTCGAGATCAACGTCGTGGAATGTGCAGCCATACACACTCATATTATTTAACTTATGTGGTTGTACATACAAAATAGCAGACAAGTAAAAGACCTATGTGTGCAATGTGTATATATTTGACAAAAGCAAGTATGGTGGTGATTCTCTTGATTAGTATGTTGATGTGTGGCACAAGCCGTTGTTGGCGGCGACAGTTAAGTCATGTAATAGGGATCGTCGAGATGAATATGTGAATATGTGCCACGCGAACAAGAGACAAGTAAGCGGGCAAACGAAAGGGAAAATGGGGTTGGAGAGCCGCCTCCACTGCCACCATCTCCTGCGGCAGCTTTGAATGTATATACAATATACTGCACTCATTCCACTTGACTCTGCTCTGCGTCGCATTCTCAATACATGCATCACACCCCGGTATCTACACGCAATGACTGGTATGGCATTCGATTCACTGCATATTCTAGTATACATAGATATATATGATCGTGCAAGAGAAGGATTGATATGCTGTGATACATATTCTGATTCACCTACACCATAATATTTCAGAACAGAGAATAGCAGATAGGGGAGTAGACATATGATATATACGGAATGGAAGGTCACATGCGACACTCATCGCTACGCTGTCGGATGACACAAAAATTTCCATTTTTTGTCACCTACACACGCGACAGCTGCTCTCTGGCATGAAAACTTTTGCTGCTGACCTTGTGTCACATATATATGCCAGCTTTATTTACTCTTTTTTATTGCTCGTCTATATAACAACGGCATTGTTACACCGTACGCGAGTCTCGCACGTTTCATTCATTACAAAAAGTCGATAGATCGTAAAACACTTCATAGATAAATGTTATATACATATATATAGATATAGATATATGCGTAAATATGTATACATTCCGTCCGCTGACGATGCAACCGGGTTCGCTGTACTGGTAGGTTGGAAATATGGTTGGTATATTATTATATAAAAAGCTTTTATAGGAATTTATTTACCGGATAATTGCTCGATACGAAAGATCATTGATCTCGATTACCACACATTTAATGGGGGTAAAATGCGTAACGTGTCGTGTATAAATATCACTATCATCTCTTGTGATGTGTCTATATATAAACTTAATATATAGATATTATCAAGGGAGAATTTAATACATACACATGTTCTGTATCTCGTTAGGACTAAACTTGTTCAGCTTGGTTGGAAACTTAGCACGAAAGACCCTAGTGACCTCATTGTCTTTCATACTCGAGCTTGAGAGTAACACGACCCGCCTTGTCTTGCGTATTAAAGCCAAATTAACAAGATACACAGATATATAGATATACCCATACAGGAGCTGCCAGAGTTGAACAACGGGCCCCTACTTGGCCCAGCACTGGGGAACCTAGCTTTGGCACACCTATATTGGCCCAGGCTTGGGCCAGGACTGGGTAACCTAGCCTTGGCTATCCAATGGCAAGCCAGACTTGGGCCAGGACTGGGTAACCTAGCCTTGGCCGTTACAATGATTACCCGGACTTGGGCCAAGACTGGGTAACCTAGCCTTGGCTATCCAATGGCAAGCCAGACTTGGGCCAAGACTGGGTAACCTAGCCTTGGCCATCTAATGGCAAGCCAGGCTTGGGCCAGGACTGGGTAACCTAGCCTTGGCCGTTACAATGATTACCCGGACTTGGGCCAAGACTGGGTAACCTAGCCTTGGCCATCCAATGGCAAGCCAGGCTTGGGCCAAGGTAGGATTACCCAAGTTTGGATATACCTATGGTTTATATAAGTAGATCATATAAATGTACCAGTTCAACGTTAGTAGGTTCGTCCAGTAGCTACCGTTCGGACCCAGTAATCAGCAGGACGGCAGTTCGCGCCCAGAGTCCAGCAGAATTTCCACCGAGTTTTTTTCACATCATTTACCTCCCTTAGATAATTAAAACGTTAATGATCATGAATTCTACGAGGTTAATAATAATAAATTTTTTTTAATTAAATTTATTTGTTTCCTGGAAGCCTGGGCAAGGTCTGGCAACCAAGCATGGGCCAGGTCTGGTAACCAAGCATGGGCCAGGTCTGGCAACCAGGCTTGGCCCGAGATTATCATTCCAGGCTTCTACCAAGGCTGGGCCAAGACTGGCTTACAAGCCTGGCCCAAGGTTCTACAAAGTTGGGCCAAGTCTGGGCCAAGCCTGGGCCCGTGGTACTTTCCTCTCTGGGTACTTTAATGACATACAAGTCGTTTATCTCTATTCCTCCTATGGTTTAACCCCTACCATTACAAAACTATTAAACAGCTTTTGTTCTTCCATGTGTAACCCATCCCTTGCGAAAACGCCGGCCGCCCTCATCACGCGCGAGAACCACTTCTCTACCAACTCTAACTGTTAAACGGTGACTCTCTCGCTCGCGTTGTTACACGATGCAACAGGTTTAACAAGAGTCTACTCTTTGGCATCCGGCAACACACTTCCGGGCCAGTATCCATTTACTTCCGATAATTTTACTGCCAACCCAAGAGTTTGTGCAAATTTCTGTTTACATAACGAGGATCCTTAATTCGTTATAACTCTAATTTAAATTTTACATTCATTCCCGGGACTTTGAAAGTTCAAAAAAATAAAACTTTATGAGTAATTTATTTTCACTTTGATAAAAAAAAAATTTAAGAAAAATATCTTTCAATGAAAAGAAAAAAAAAACATAAAAGATTCGGATGAACTAGGTCATCAAGAACAGATTCGCATATGGATAACAGAATAAATGCCGTCACAAAATAAAAAAAAAAATTTCCGGCGTCACGATGCGCGATAAACTTGACCTTGCTTTTTACTCAGAGTTGAACTCGTTCGTCTCATCCCCGTTTACTTTTACTTTTTATGTACCCTCGACCTTTTCTAGTCAACTTGACGACGTATTTGTGACTTCAAACTTTAGTATACATCTTTACACCGCCTTAATACTATCAAGTAATACGACATACATACTTACATATATTTTAACTTTTTTATTAAACACATTATTTTATTTGTTGTTACGTGTTTACTCTCGAATGTCGATTTAACGTATGTACAGTACTCTTACTTTAACGCACATCACAAGGACAAGTTTACTTGCTATGGATTTAACTTGATGTTTTGTGTGTCACCCATCACATATCAAAGTTTACTCACCACATATACAATGACTATTAGTATACAGACGAGTGATAGACAACCAGAGTAGTGAGCCCAAGCGTGCAAAATTGCTACAAGTTACGTGACAACCGTAGTCTTCGACTAGTGACGAATGCAGGATACGTAACTCACGTACATTTATATCTATTCAATACAAATATATATGTACCAAACTATATACCACCAGTCCATTTATGTGTACACACATGTATATATATAAATATATATAGATATATAACACAAATAGAAGCAGTCGTGTACGCACACAAGCTACACACTGTACTTGTCTGATGGCTGTCACCGTGGGAATCTCGATCGATTTGTCTAGACGATAAACTTCATTCAGTAGTCGTGACTACTACGATAGCGAGGAGACGCGAGCGCTGAGTCGTGCAGGGGGACCATATAACCATCCAAGTAAAGTGCACTGAAATAAACATTCAAACGGTTCTCTGGTTCAGCTGTAGTAGCAACTCGCGTAACACATCGATAACTTTAACTGTACTGTGTATACCATCAGTTCGATGAATGAACCACTCGATACTCAGCAATTCTAGTGGAAAAAAAAAAAAAAATAAAAATAAAAATAAAATAAAATAAAATAAACCAGGGCAAATGTTTTATATTTCACTTTTGCTTGTGGGTATACATAGTATATGTAGTATAAAATACCACACCATCGCCGTTGACATGAAAAAAGTTTAATCGTTTAATCGGTCGATCACCTAACTAACACACAAAGCGATACGAGAAAACTTTTACAAGCCCAGTATATAGTGACTCATTGAGTTGTAAAGATAAAATATTTTAAACTCGCGCCTGTTATGTACTTATTACACAATTTTACGCTACATTTTTTACGTCATTTTAACATCAAACGTTAAAGTAAAAAAAAAAAAAAAAAAAATATAAACATGTAATACGTCACGACCATATATTGATCTCGAACAGATGTTTCAATTTAATATGTTGTGACTAGAGAGTCAATGATCCAGCAAGTGTCACACACTATACAGACATAAAAAATGAATATAAACGTGTAAACTCGTCACATCGGAATTCGACCATAACCTACCGTGATATATAGAGACATATATACGTACATAAATACGTATATACAGATAAATACAAAATCCAAACGATTTCAATGGCCTGAAAGTTGTCAAGTCTTTGGCTGTACATCGATCAACCGGCTGGCTGCCGAGCTCATGAAAAATTCATGCACCAACAGACCCAATAAAAAGTTAATTGTTTTGATATACAAAGCTTACTGTTATGTCGTATGCCATAATATCTTTATTTCAATGATCCCGATAAAACGGTACGAGACTTGTCACTATAGCCGAGGTGATAAAATTGCTCCGTCCACACAAATCATGTACACATGCATATACATAAAGACACAGACGTGGATCATTAATCCATCAATTCATTCATCCCGCCAGAGACTAACACGTATATGTTTATATCTGCATGTATAAAATATATAGATCAAATACATGACATTAATATAAACGATGAGTATTATTATCTGAATACACATATAAGCCTCTCGTACGATGTTTACATCACGAGTAGTTTCCCTTTCTGTTGATCGTCCTCGGCGGCGGGCACACAATGCTCGATGATTTCGATCAGTGAGAGAGTAAATGCAGTAATCGGTATTTGTGTGCCGCTGTTAGTTCCACGTGCCATGTTCATTCATGGATATATATCTTATCGCTTTACAACCTCCAACTTCTCTATTCTATCCATTCTTCCAACTCTACCTAATTGCTCTATCTTTGTCGTTTCGTTTGCCAACACTCAAACCACACAATCTGATCTCTCTTGCTACTGCTATTACACTTCATATATATCTATATACAATTATATACCCATACATAAACATGTTTTCTGTCTTGCTCACCTGCTACATTAGTACTGAAGATGGGACGAAGTGAGTAGAGAGTAAAGTTTGCACGTGGGTAATCTCTTGGGTATTTCAGCACGACTGCACACTATGTACATATATATATATATGTGTATATATATGTATATATATATACTGACAACGACGTGTTTCACCTATTACCGAAACTTATCCGACTCAACTGTAATATACCTACAGTAGTTTAAGTGAATGAACATGGCATCGGTAGAACGTGTAGGTATAGGTAACATTTCTACAAGTGGTGGTACCTCTCATGATAGCTGCACTATTATACAGTACTATATAGAGGATTTGCGTCGTGACGGTATCCGCGAGTCACATTGTGTTGCGTCCATGGGGTTAAACGGCTTCCCAAGTCGGTCAATAGTTTCCCAATGTCGGCCTTGTCTCTTTCTCTCTCTCGACTCATCTGTCTTCCTCTCGCGTCCTCTTTCACCCTCACGGCCCCTCGTGATCTCGCTCACGCTCTCTACTCGTATATACTACTCGGCGTTGCTGTCTGATGCCTGTTTGTGTTCACCCGCAGCACTTTATTTCACACCGACAGACAGAGCGAGTAAATGAGTGAGACAAATATATAGTAGTATATAATGTATACAGTGTGTAGTAGGTATATAGAATATGTATGTATGTATGTATGTATGTATGTATATAAGGTTAAATCGTTTGTGTGTCCAGTGTGACGTGTTACTGGGCCATTATCCGTCCCGTCAGATACGTGCACACGGTAAATCGATCTTTTCGTCCTTCCGGGAACTGTTACGAGCATCCAAGACATGAATGAGCTCCACTCCCGATCGTCCTCGCGTCGTTTTCACCATTTCATTGGTGAACCATTCAATACATCACGTAATCCGCTGTCGTATCTACAACCAGTGGTACCAAAGTCATTTTTTATGTATTGTACATACGTCTCTATAGTTTTATATATAGACTATAGTAAACATATGTAAAAAAAAAAGTAATAGAATAACTGAACACAAAGATAAAAAGTGAAAGAACTCAAAGAGAAATAAAAAAGCAATTACTTTCACTTTCCGTGTACAATAAAAAGCGATCCGATATTTCCAAAGGCCCGTGATATATATAAATATATATACTCCTTATAAAAAGTAAGCAAAGCATAAATAAAAGTTAAGCTAAAGTCAAAAGCAAGTTTATGGATGTTTAAACGTGAAGCTTGTACTAGAGAATTCTCAAGAGTCTCTCAATTGACCGTGAGTCTATGTAATGTCAACTTTAACTGGTAGCATCCAAAGTCGTGCAAAACTCTACTACTACTTCTACTACTACTACTAATACGGCGACTACTTCCAAAGAAATACACAGAGAGCATCAATCCAAGTGAAGCAGCTCAACTGCCTTTTAACTGACGAGACTTTTAGTAAGAGATAAAAGATTTATATACATTTATGGGTATATAAATATATATATATATGTATGTGTAAAGAGATATATTATATATACAAGTGGTAGTCTTTGGAATTCGTCCCTTCTGCACACTTGCCCTGGTATTTCGCCGAGTTATGAATGGAGTGTAGTTTACTACGTACACCATTAGGCAATTAGCCGGTGGTTATGGCTCTGATACTCAGCTATTTTCGTGTGCTCTGTAGGGGCCCCAGGGTATAAACCACTCAAAAGAACACACGATGAATGGCCATGGTATTAGTACAGACTAATGGTTCTTTCTCTCGTTTCAAATTACGTAAGGTCAGTATTTTGTAACTCCCCCATTATCGATACACATCGCACATAATGATCAACAACAATATCCCGCCCATAAATATGTTCTTACCAACGGCATATAAATAAAAACACTTAAATCTCATTAGTGATAAAACACGTTTTAAACTTAAGCTATTTTGTACTCGTTATTATTAAATTTTAAAAATGAATAATGGCACATTTTTTTTATTACAATCAAGAGACAAACCGGCACGTGCCGTACATTTAAACAGGAGCTGATTATTTTTTTTTTATATCTCTCTCACTTATGCATTATCTCGCCGCAAGGGGTTGCGTCAGGTTAATTAACGCGTGCACATGGGTGCACTCACGCGACTACGAAAACCAGAACGACAATGTATATATATAGATATATATATATATATACTTCAGCAACATATATCCATCAGAGCCAAGTGTATATAGTTACATACACTCACACACATGTATATATATTATGTAATATGCATGGTGTTAAAAGAGAAGGACAGCTTAAGTACTGTTCTATATATATATGTACACTGACTATATATATATAGAGATATCTCAACAACAGCTTGCATCTACAACACACAACACAACACAAATTCAATAATATAACACACAGACTCCTCCTCATCATCATCACCAGGTATAGTTGTTGCAAGCGGCAGTAGACGAGGAGGGGAAGGAGAAGGAGGTGGAGGAAGAGGAGGACGACGACAGGTTATTAGTCTGCTGCAGGTCTAGCACAGCAAGCGAGAATAATAGGCTAGGTGTGACATTGCCCCAGAGTTGTCGAGTCTCTGTCATTGGCTCGTGCCAGTATATATACACGCTGAATAACCACCCATCGTTAGTCATTATAGCGTTCCGAGTAGTAGGTAATATGTAGGCTAGCTCTTTTGCTTTATTTGCTCAGTATGTTATTCTAACACATAACACACTCTCCATCTTCTCCATCTCCATTTTCTTGCCCACGTTCTCACTCTACATAGCATGTAGTGCTCGATTATACTCATTGGCGTGTCATTGTAATGTGGGTCTAGGCGCCGTTGTCAACGACTATGCCATTCCGTTGTTGACGACAGGTGTCGCGTGGTGTGTGCGGCCCACCATTGTTCCTCAATGGGTCTCCCTTTGGTATTATACTCTACAAGCTCTCGCGCGAGTAAATCTCTCGGCGCTTATCCCTCTTCGTCCTCTTTCCTTTTATCCTCTCATCCTCTCTCAATTGCAGAGTAGGACAGCATTTAATGTAAGTCTTGGGACTAAATCTTTGCAGCCAAGTTGTACACTAGACGGATCTTCATCCTTGTTGGATAAATCAAATACCCCCTGAACTGTCTTATTCACTCGCTCACTGTTTCCATCCTTTTCTTGTTCTCTCACTATCTCACTATCTTGTAAAGTGGATCTTCGATGAGAGAATATATTGTATATAGATATATAGACTGTGTACACTGAGACGAGAATCAAGGAATTTATCTTTAGATCTTGAGACTCGAGATACTACTGTCGATATCCACCAAACAAATCTCAAGGGCTCTACTACTTTCTCCTCGTGTTTACATCCGCTTAGTTTGTATATGTCTATGTTTATACAAAAGGAACAACATGAAGATTTCGCACACCGGCAAGATTTATACGCGGTTTAAATTTAGATCCCACAGTATCATCGTACTACAAAGAATCCACACAGGATGAAGGAAAATATGAGTCACTGGGACACAGAAACGAGAAACAAGGAAGAAAGAGGAAGGAAACAAAAACATCCGTCTACATAATACTTTTTTTTGTCATTCTATTTTTCTATTCCTCTCTCCTTCTCATTTTTTTTTCTCATGTCTCTGTTAGTTGTTTTTTACATCACTTCCTCTCTACATTAACTCTCTCTCTCCCTCTTATTCGTCTTGTACCTGATACTGCGATTTTAAAGGACTGGCACATACCCAAGCATACATGTATGCTAAAGCTATGAGAGAACACACAGGAGTACTCAGCGGTTATTCCGCTTGTGTAACTGTCAAACGGAGGTAAGTGCGAATGAAATTACTAGACTCAAGAGTGTGTATATGAAACGAATCAACACGGCAGTGTTTTGCGAGACGTATTATGTCAAAGTTTTCGTGTCTATACATACATACATGTATGCACATATATGTTTATCAGTAGTTGTATAAATATATATACAGTAACGTAGACGTAGTAAATATTCACTTTCCCTTCTTCTTTCTTATATATTTATTATTCCCCGAGGGAAGGGTCATGCTCATGGAAGCCATTCACAGTTTGCTTTCTTTTGTGCATAAAGAAGTGCTGTAAGCTTGCTCATATCGTGGTATATGTGTTTTATATATGTACACAGTAATAAAGTGGTTGCTTCGTGACGGTAGTGTATTTACATACCTGTATACGCTGCCAGGAAAAGCGTTCGTCGACGACACCGTAATCATTGTGTTGTTGTAGTCGGAGGAAGGAGGGGAAACAGCGGAAAGGAGACGGCCGCGAGTTAAGTCAGACGGAAATTGAGCACAAACGGGTCAAAAGATCAGGTCACTGGTACTAGAGGGTCACGGTTAATCTCTTTTCTTTCATCTCCACCATTCTTACACTCAATTATATATATTTCCTCTACTACTATTACATCCATTGAATTAAATTACCCTTATTTTTTTTCGTCATTGTTGCAAATATATACATAATATACTGATTTATTTAAAAATTATCACTTTTATAATGTTAGTTTTTTTTTATCGTACTTCTATAGCATTTTATTATTTTATAATTTAATTATCGATAGATGTAAAAAGAAAATAAGTTTTTAATTGAACTACTATTCATGGTAATTGAGCCGAATAATTAATTTTCTTAATTACATTTGCAGATATTGGAAGGAGTGAAGTGCGGATGGGGGATGCGGGAGAATGGCATCAAAGAGCCGGAGGATATAGATTTCCTACGTTGACTGGTGGTGTGCTGGATGGTATAATGGTAATGGTGAGTGACTTTAAACTAATTTGAAATTCAAGGCTTTCCCCCAGTTTGCAAGAGTATGCTGCCGGGGTATTTGGATCAGCTGACTGTAGTTTGTCTGCACGTCTTAGATGCATATCCCATTCATACCCCTTTTAGGTTCTTCCCTCATCTCCTTCTACTTTTATATATGTATATTCACAAATATATATATAATATTCTTGAAGGTGCTGCATTCCTTGGTGGGTGCTTGGCATATTCCTCATTCCCTTTTACCCGCAAGCGTAAGCCTTTCATTCACACGTACGGACTTATACTCACAAGTCCATTGACGCTTTTCTCATCCTTCTTGCATCCTTTTCCTGTTATAAATATATATACATATATATCTTTCATGCTTCTTTCACATCATCCCTTTCACATACCCACTCTTTTTAACTCACCCTCTTACTTGCTCTTTCACTTTGACCGCAATCGTATTACTATATCGTACAGTTTTTCTTTTTTCCTTTTACTTTTACTAACATTCCCTTGAGCCTTGAGCTTAAAATACCGTAAAAAAAGTAGCACATAGCCGCCTTCACTTTGTGTATGATCGTAAACAACAGTCAGTCTACTTGAACTTGATAGGATTGCTGACAAAGGACAGCTCGAGACGAAGGAAAAGAGAGATAAAGAAGGTTAAGAGTCTTTGCTAGGTACATACATGTATACATAATATATAAAACGATTAGATGTAGAGTAAGGGAATAATGGGCAAGGTCATGTATATACATATACGGTATTATATAGACTGTAGATCAAACATTGAGAGATTTTCGTGATTTCACATCAACTGAGGTTTAAAGCACATGCTCATATAAATATATATGTATGTATATATTTATGAGTTACTATGTGTAATAGTATATAGCCGGGCTTCCACAGTAGGTCAAGTTCAAGCGGTCGCAGTCGGTGGTTTACGCTGATTCGATTTACGTCGTTAACTCTCCCCGGTTTATGTGTAAGCCTTGCAAACTCTGTTGAGGGTGTGCAATGAGGGTGCAACGTTTGCTACACTCTATACACTTTACGCTACGCTATTAATCAGCCAACGTGGATCACTGGATTTTGTATTTGTGTATGTTTATGTATATAGATAAATATATATGTATAAGTACATGTATATGTATATGTATATATAATCTAATCTCTATCAAGTTGGTTTAGCGTCTACTCCATTCACAAAGCAATGTACAACTGATTCTACAATATCGATTAACTTGAAAGTGAATCCACTGTATC
This sequence comes from Microplitis mediator, assembly GCF_029852145.1. Taxonomy (NCBI): domain Eukaryota; kingdom Metazoa; phylum Arthropoda; class Insecta; order Hymenoptera; family Braconidae; genus Microplitis; species Microplitis mediator. The sequence goes on along the minus strand of NC_079978.1, from coordinate 7,930,407 downwards.
GTCGATTAGACTTACATGTCTGTGTACATAATGCCGATGATGTTGCCGATCCACTGTTCCGAGGTATGTATAACTACATAAGTGTGCGTGTAGGTCTGTCTGTGTAAATGTTACAACAGTAGACCACTCGATAGAGAAGGTAAAGTGTCTATTACAGTGAAAATGGTTTTGCGATAGTGTATACACATGTATGGGTGCAATAGTACAACAGTAGAGAGCCCATCGACGGAATTCCCGACGGGTCGGTGACCATTAAGAGCGAGAGTGCCGCAAGATTTCAGTCATTTCCTCGTTTACCCCACTGTACACTGGGTCAAGTTCAATCGAGGGAAACTCTCTTTGGAGTGAGAGGCATTTATATAGAGAGACGTAAAACGCGAAGAGGGTGGAATACTCTGGCATCACAAAGCGGTAGGCGGACGAACGCGAACCAGAGACTAACGGGGGACGAGAGAGTTTGAGGCAGATTGAGAGTAAAACGTGCCACGTTATACATATATATGTATATATATATATTGAGGTAGGAAGAGACAGACTGAAAGAGCGTATAAGTGAGCGAGATAAAAAATATTGAGTGAGTCAGTGAGTGCAAGAGAGACGAAAAATCGTTCTCCAGTTTGCTGAACTGAACCGCCAATCGATTGTCTATCGAGATAACAAGTAGGCAGTCGACAAAGTTTCGAATGTCAGATTAAACTTTTGTCTCTGTCAAACATTCAATTTTCTTTTCACCAGTAAAACTTCCTTCTTACTCCTTCTTACATTACACGCTCTGCGAATAAGGAATATACCTGCCATTTATATATCTATGTATGTATATATGTATATATATATCCGTAAATGTAGGTGAACTTGAGCGTACACACCACGTGCTTGCGATAAACTGCAATGCTCTGTTTCTTCTGTCATTACATTTTGAGTTTTTTTATTATTTATTTACATTGATATAAACCACCAGGTGAAAAAGCTGACATTCAGTCAGATCAAGAATGAATTTTTTTCTTTTATTTATTTATTTTTATCAAGTTTAAGAATAACGACACACTCTATATACTCAACTGCGTATGAAAGAGTTAAGAGACATGTTAATTGATGACCATTAATGTCTTCTTCCACTTTAAGATACCGTTTCTTATCGATCGTGATCCACGCGCAACGATTCTCGGCACGTGGATAAGACTCTCAGGTTACATTACTCTTCTCTTCTTCTTTACTTCATCGTATATATATGTATGCCACACTCGTTCTTATCTGCGGTGATCGCGACGACTCACGCGATCGGCCCGTTAGATCACTTTTACGTTTCAATTAAATTCACTTACGTCGTATGCTCTTGTTTTATTGTTATTTTAATTTTTTTTTTCTCTTTATCACACACAAATATACCCACAAGTATACGATTCTCTGCGTTTTCTCTTTCCCATAGTTTCTTTTTTTACTTTTCTCCCACCCACGCGGGATTACCCACGTGAATCCAGGGGTAGTATACGAGACAGAAGGTAAAAAAACGTATTAAACGAAAATTAAATTTGCAGCACGTGTACTCGTGGAGAGAGTCTGGAAAAAAATAAAATAAGTAGACAAAGAATAACAATGAGATTGAGAGAGAGAAAAAAAAAGAGAAAGACGAAAACGTAAATGTGGCAAAACAGGCGCCACTGGTGAACCATTTCGTCGTGTTTATTTTGTGCTGTTTTTCAGTAGGTCAAGTTTATACAGAATGAAAGATTTTCAATGGGGGTTTGGACGACATGAAAAAAAGATAATAAATACGCTGGATACATTGATGACAAAGAGACAAAAGTACAAGAAGGAGTAGTAGCAGTAGTAGTTGTATAGTATAAGAAGAACGTGAGCTCGTTCTTGTGTTACTAATGAGCCATCAGTGTCTTATTATTGAGACATCGATCCTCTTGGGACAAAACCTTGTTTGCTTCTTTTTAATTTTTTTATTTTCTTTCTCTCATCCAAAGGGGAATGAACTTTTTATAAACTGTGTTTGTATATCCAATCCTTTCTTATCCCACTCTCACTTTCAAGATCCTTTGGTATAAATATATACAGAAACAGAGAATGAATCACGCGATCAGTTAACATATATTTTTATTTTTATTTTTATTATTATGATATTTACATGCATAATATATTTACAACCAATATCTCCCAAACGATTACCGTTTAGGAATCTCCCATCAGATATAATCGGTGAGATGATCTGTGGATTTTCACTTTATCTCTTTGAGTCATCGGCCTCAAGAGAGTTGGAAGTATTAGGTTGCCGCGGTAATAGTATTAGTAGTAGTAGTAGTAGTAGTGATAGTAGTAGTAGACGTATAAAAAAATCATAAAAAGGCAATCGGAGCACGTGGTGACTTTTATCTCTCGTCACTCGTCAAGTCTTTTATTGGAAATATCGAGTACCAGTACCGGGTTTCAAATTGAGTGCGAGTAGTGCAAGAGAGCGAGAGAGCTGGCACAGTATAGGAAAATGTAGAGCAAAAGAGACCTTATATATATACATCGAGGTGTGAAATAGCATGAGGGCCGTGAGGGAAGCGTCGAAACTTTTGCCGTGGCATTGCAGCGAGTAAAATCGACGAGAGAGTAGAGAAAGAGAGGACCAGCAGTATGAGAGCATCAGATGATGAGAGGGTTTGGTATGAGAGAAAGAGAAAGAGAGGATGGTGGATATGCAGCAGTAGCAGCAGCAACAGCTGTTATCGCGTTACGGTTCGCACGAGCGGCCCGTAACTTCATATCATCACCACCACAGGGTAGGAGTGGAGTTGAGTGCTTCCCACTCGGTGAGTGGGTCAAGTTCGGAATGCTTATGATAACAATCCCCTACTTCCACTCTCTTCTCTCTCCTTTACATTTGTTCCAGTTCCTACCCGCCCTATGCACATTTACACTAAACCAAGCCCTTCCGTCTGCCTTACTATTATCCCACTCTTATTATTATTATTATTATATATAATACATACCAACTACCCTCTTACTCGGGCCATGTCTTATCCTCTTTAATATTGTTCAAGTTTCCTTTATATCTTTCCTTTACATTAGCTCGTACCATAATTCTCACTCTACTCCACTACTGGCATAACCCGACACCACTGGTGGTTAACCCTCATTCACTACTGCCGGCTCTCAACTTACTTACTTGCTTGCTTTCGCTTCTTCTTCTTCATCTTCTTCTACTTCTAACATAAACCCCCCGTTGTCTTGCTCACAAACTCCCAGACAAAGTTCAAGAACAGATGTCTCCGTCTCTTTCTGTCTGTCTGTTGAAATTAGTGTCGCATTTCCCAGATGTCTCAGACGGAATTCCGTGACGACTAAGACCACCACCACAGCTCTGCTGCTACGACAACAACCGATTAAAAGAGAAAAGAGAATAAATTGAAAGCAAGCAAAGAAAAAAAACAGATTACCGTGGTATTTATTACGTAATTGAATTTATACACAAGAACGACACCTGTTTTCGTGTAGTGTATTAATGGGGGCATTGATCCTGGTAAAAAAAGGTCGAGGTCGAGTTCGAGTTCGAGATCGAGTGGTGCATGCACACTATAAACTCAACAGTCTCAACAAAGATACAGCCATTATATGTACTAGGATTCCAAAGCGTTTATATCGAAATAAAAGCACGTGTGTTTAGTCTACTGGCTCGAATTGAATTGACTCGACGGTGCTCTTTAATAACTTCAGGGGATCGGCGTTTTTATTTCTATATACTCGTAACTCGTAATGTATTTCCAGTATATAAGCCAGCAGAAGGTAGGTAGGGTGATTGTTAAAGTGCGATGGATACTTTCAGTTTATATGTATATATATATTCGATTCCGATATCGTTCACTCGCTCATAGGCATACATTCAGGCATGCTGCATACATTTATACATATATGTATATATCTTCTTTCCGTTCGAGTCAATCTGATGCAACAAGTGTTAATGTACATGCACTTGACACAGGTGTGCCATGTATTCATACATATTTGCTGGAAAAAAATGAACAAGAAAAAAAAAATAAAAAGAATATTGTATAGCAGGGTGAAAATAAAAATGCATTTTTATATATTTACATACACATAGACATGTGTAGTAATATGTATATGGATTCGTCAGCAATCGAACACGTACGTACCCCGTGAATGATCGACATTACACTCTGGACGTGAGCCAACAAACTCAATTTAGTGTATATCAAATAAGTTTATATATATATAGATATTTATCCATGTCCATGTTAATATGCTTGTGTTGTATGAGTGTGAATAATTTATTAACTTGAAGCACGCGCCAACATGAGACTTATTATATATTTATCGCTTTAATAATTCATTCATTATGTATTTATTTTCACGGTTTATTAAAAGGATTTAAATTAACTAAATTTCATTCACACTACTACACACTATAACTGTTCATTCATCGGCTTTTCATAATAAATAAATTTATTTATTAATTAAATATTACGTTAAATGTACGGTTATTGCTGTTGTAAATGAATGCTGCATATATTATATACAGTGTAAACAAAAGTATACAATATATATATGTATGTTATGACAAACATCACAAGTATTAATTATAACAACACGTAGTCATGATGACGTTAAATGTGTGTATACTTTAATAACAACTTAATTACTGAAATGTGCATTATTACCACGTGTTAGGAGCTGATGGCGTGCGCACGTGGTCAAGTTGAGGATGCGGGGGAGGCTTCTGAGGAAGAGAAAGAGATGAACATAAAACTATAATAATAATAATATTAAAAAAAAAAAAAAACGGAGCGAGTGATGGTGAAGGTTTGAGCAGCTTTGAATGGTTTAATGGGATTTATGAATGGATAACGACTCTTGTCTGCTTTTTCTCTCGTGCACGCGCGCGAATAGAAGCAACTGCAGACGGTACATGGTCGTCTCTACTGGAATTGAATATCTACCTGTAGTAGAATACTACTACTCCTATTCAGCTCTTTTTTATCTGTGTATAAAGTAAAGCTGAGAAGCTGGCAATTATATATATATTTATATTTATGTAACCATTAATTATATTATATTTCATTCGTTTGTCGGTTTTATTTTCACCGATTTTTGTATTAAGATCAATTAGACGGTGGAAAGTACTGTAATTTTTTTTCTTTCAACTAGAAATTTAAACGGTACTTTGCGGATTTAATTTTTTTACTGTTACTATTATTAATCTTTTAACTTTTTTGTTCAATAATTGACTGGTTAGTGATAATTACAAGCAAACAAACAATTTTTGATTGACGAAAAAGTTTTCATTTTATTTCATTTATAGTAGACAACACGAAGATCAAATAATTTATTGCAGGTTCATTGATAAACTAATTAGTTGATTGGGCCCGTTTATTTTTTGTATCTTCAAAAGATTTCCATGGGAACTGTGAGCTCTATGTGAATGTCTTCATTAGTTGAAATTGAAGGCGAGGAAATAAAACTAAAAAAAAAAAAAAGTGGCGTATAAAAAAGAAAAAGGTTAAGTCAAGAACGTTTCAAATGGACGATAGAAAGGAAAAGGCATCAAGGGAGAAACCTCTTCCGTATATTCTCAAACCACGTCTTAAAGATGAGCAAGAAGAGGAATCGCGCGTGCCAGACGCCGTACCGTGTTGAGTATTCTTACTCACACAAAAAAGAACTTACTTTATAGAATCCCCGAGGCTCCAGTTCGGGAATGCGAGACGGTGTATATGGTTCTCCGCTTGCTGCCACGCCGTCGTTTCCACTCACTCACTCACTCACACTCTACAAGTATAACCGAGAAATCCGCTTAACAAAAAACACACGACTCCTCCCCATTCAGAAATTAAGTCATCGACTTTGAACAAAAAAAAAAATATTATCTCATGATAAAAATCTACTCTCAATCCTACACATTTATTTTTATATCTCTTTCGCACACATATTCAGTCTTACAAATACTTTCGTTTATTATTTATTCTCATAATAAATCAAATATTTAATAAAATTCACATAAATAAACACCGATTATTATCGTCATAAAATTAGTATTCGTCTGGAATAAATAAACATGCGTAGAAATATATCGTGTAGTCGCGTCTAGTCTGCACGTGTATTTGTCTATGTGGGTACATATCATTATATATACACATAACATATATTATATCTAGATACATACTCATAGTATTTGTACATAACATATATTTTACATATATATATATACATGTATTAATGTACGATGTACGTGTCGGGACGCATTGAGATTTTCGCGATAAAATTGAGGCCACTTGATAGAATCCCAACAACGTGATGCTTCACTCACGATTGCATAATATGTTTATACGTCTTTCTGACATATCCACATATATATATATGCTAATATACATTTATATCTATATCTATGTAAACCGATGATTCATTCATTCAGTTATAACCGTTTACCTTTGTATAAAATACGTTCATTGACCGATGCAATTGCTAAGTTTATATACATATAAGTTGGTGATCCGATACAGTTTAATGTACAGACATATAAATGCAAACAAGATACAATTGAATAGAAGCATATAATATAAAACACGCTATTAGATTCGCGCATGTCTATACAGTATTTCATATCTCTTTCTCAAACGCTCTTACAAAATAAACGCAATAAGCTAATGTAATATACTGCCGGATAATCTACGCGGCCTTGTCAAGTACAAACGTCTGTGAAAAAAAAAGGAAAAAAAATGATATATAAAATCAACTGGACGCGTCATATAAGCGAGACAAAGATAGCTGTATATATCTATATATATATTGTGAGAAAGTAAATAAAGAATAAAATAAATAAATAAAATAAAAACATGAAACTCATTCCTTTTCCTTGGTCACGAATTGCGATTACGACATGCGCCGTTTTATCGGTCGACGATCCGAAATACCCATACCATGATGCCAGTAAAGTGCCGGACGACGGCACATACAATCGTTGTAATACACGATAAGCTATAACTTATTATTAAAAGAAAACAGATGGTCAGCCTTGACTGTGGTCATGGTTACATCAATGACAGTGTAAAAATAATAATAATTCTGTACTTTTATACGTCGTAATCTTTTACGGCGTGTTTATATTTTTATATATCTATTGCTTTTATGTAATCTTATCAAAAACTCCCAGCTTATAAATTCAATTCAAATATTTAATTCATTATAGTAATAGTCGTTTTTAAATTAAATAAATATCTGTATCGTGTACGCTGATTTTCAAGATCAATTACAATCATTTTTTTTATTCGATTATTCAATGAACAATTCGAGTGGTCGATTCTGATAAATTAGTGATATAATCTGTAACAGTCGTTTTTCGTTCTCGTGTGTCAATGTCATGATCTCGTGGAAAAAAAGTAACATCAAAATATATATATTTATTTATTTATTATGAAGTTCCAATGAACTTTAAAAACTTGAACAATTTTATGACTGTTTTACAAACCTTTAAGAGGAAACGTCACTGGACCTCTTTTTTACACTCAGAAAAATAAACGGGACTATCTTTGTTGAATTCGTAGAGTAAATGAGAATTTTAAAACAATTTTTCTCGGAGACGAATTAGAACTTTTGGAAATATAAAATTTTTAGCCCTCTGTTAAAACAGTATTCTACTTTGAACCCGGGTCAAAGAAATAACTTGATTTTGACTTTCCTGACTTATTTGACTTGCTTTTGACTTAATTAACTTGATTTTGACTGTTTTAATTCTTTTGACTTGAATTTGACTTCTTTAACTTAGAAATTTAAGTCAACTAAGTCAAATTCAAGATAACGTGACTTTAATTTGACTAAGTTGTCTTACTTAGTACCTATTTACGCCAACCAAGTCAAATTAAAGTCTCGTTGTCTTGGATTTGACTTAGTTGACTCAAATTTCTAAGTTAAAAAAGTCATATTCAAGTCAAAAGAATTATAGCAGTCAAAATCAAGTTATTTTTTTGACCCGAGAACGCTCGAAAAAGAGACTATTTTTTACGAATTTTTAATGAAATTATGAATAAAGATAAACATGTAGGATTTGTTAGGGTTAATAAATACACTATTGAAATACATTAAAAAAAATTTTCTTATATATTTTATATTCTTTTAACATACAAAAACATCATTCGAATACAACGCCCCGATTAGTAAGAAGGTCTGCGCTTGGTGTTAAAATTTCGAAAACGGACAATCTGAAACATAAAATATTAAAATTTTTAGATTCAGTTATATCACTATCAACCGGCTGAACTAGGATTTTCAATGTACATGCAAAAATAACAGAATGGCAACGAAAATGAAAAAAAAAGCTTTATTTTTTTTATTTTCGCCATTTTGTTATTTTTGATCGAGGCTTTGTATTCGAATGATGTTTTTGTATGTTAAAAGTATATAAAATATATATGAAAATTTTTTTAATGTATTTCAATAGTGTAGTTATTAAGCCTAACAAACTCTACAACTATACTCTACATCTTTAATCATAATCTCATTAAAAATTCATAAAAAATATCTTTTTTTTTCGCAACCTCAAAGTAGGGTTGACGATACTCCTTAAACAAAATATCATATAATATTGTTGTAATATATATAATAGTTGTTATTTATTAAAAAAAAAAAAAACACAAACATGAAAATCTCTCATTTCAAAATAACAATTAAAAAAAAGTGATTTACTTTTTTCAGAAAAAAATTGTTTCAAATAATGCAAGTGTTTCATTTTACCCCGTTCTTCTATATATATATATATATAGCGTATATACAATTTTGCGCATCTTAAAAGCCGGTTTGCGCTAGAGTAGTGCGACTTTGGTCAGAGTCCAGGGACGGTGGCCTTGCTACTTTGGTGTGGTGTGCCGTATGCTTATATGCGACTGATGTTAGTTGAATTATTAATTCTATATGTTGGGTGACGCGTTACTTACGACAGTATGATCTATTTGCTTCTATATACTTTAACCACAACCGTCTCTCGAAGATATTTATTTTAATCATAAGAAATATAATGACTTCCAGACCTTCAGGACTTTTTCAGTGTATAGTTTTAATTTAGTTGAAGGAGATAAATAGGAGCTCAAATAAAAACTGTACATGCTGAAATTATTTTATGTCTTTTAGAATTATAATTGCAAATTATATTTTTGTCATTAAAATTATCTCGTTACTTTTTTAGTGTTTTAAAAATTTAAAAATTTTTGAGTCTTAATAAATTCATTCCTATTTGTATATTGATTGAAGCTGTGTCGTATAAATTTTAAACATAATTTTATATATCAAGTACATACTTAAATATTGATGAAATTACTTACAACGATATTGGAATTTAGTGTAACAATTTATATTTTATTATTGACAAGTTTATTTTGGGAGACTGTGAAATTTGAATAATCGATTTATTACTTTCTAATTTTCGATTTCATATAAATAATTGATGCATACAAGTAAAAGCTTTTGTCTATATAATGTATAAGAATTATTCGAATAATTACTTTGTCGATAACTGCCGGAAAGGTAATTGCTTTGCAATAATATATAAAAGATTATTTGTATATTAAAAAATCTCAGTAATTGGAGTAATGTCTATATAAAGAAAACAGAGGGATCAAGATATACGACATAAAATTTAACCGCACTTGAATCATGTATGAAAATAAAAACAATTCATTTTAACAAAACGAATAAGTGATATTGAAGACAAAGAAGAGAATAATAATACAATGACTAAAAATTGAATACGACCCCTAGGAAACAAAAGAAATAAAAAAATTTTAAAAAAGAGTTAAAAGGGATAAAAAAACATAATGTATAATATAAAGCGAGAGAAAATAGGAAGGGAAAAACGTATGCGAAAATACGCAGAGTACAGAGTTGAAAATCTCGAGGAAGGGTAAATTTATCTGTTGGTGCCACATTGCCGAGGAAAATTTTGTTCTTGTATACATATGTATATATACATATACATGTTAAACGAGTACGGTATAATCGTATATATAATTTAGTATATTTCTACATTCCGTCCAATTTCATCTTTCGTTGATGAATTTTGTTCTAAAAAATAAAGAAGCATAAAACTTTAAGAAGAAAATATAAATTATTTTTTTAGAGACTATAAATTGAAAATACATAAAAATTTTTTGTTTGTTTATTTTATCTCAAATTTGTCTCTCAAAAATTTCATAAAGTAAACATAGAAAATTTATGACCGTGTTTATTATTCTCGAAACTAACACCTGCAACTAATTTGTTAAAAAACGTGACCACAAAGTTTTCAATTTTTATTTTTTTTATTTATATTAAATCACAGTCACGGCACCTATGCACCCACTTATATCTATATATATATATATATATAGAACAAATAAATGGGTTGTGATAGTTTCACCGAAGTCATAATTGCCGTGACGCGAAAGAGCTAAACTAACGCACGTGAGACATAAAATAAAATATAAGTGTATGATAGCATAGGGAGAATGGGAATGATTGTGAAGGACAAACCCATTGAAACAAAGTGCAATTTATAAAAGAAAAGACAAAGATAAAGTAAAACTGCCACGCGCCAGACTACGAGAAAGCAAGATACAGTAATGAGAGCGTGAGAGCACTGAGGATGGATATAAAGAAAGAGATATAAAAACATGTTTGCAAAGAAGTTTCTTGTACACACATATATATGTATAAACTAACCAACGATTGGTTTATTTTGCATCCACAGCAAAATTAAACTGCGTGCAGGATATCTTCCCAAGGTTTGAGAAGCTTCATGTCTTTTTATCTTTCTTAATTTTCCATTCTCGATAAAGTGAACACAACAATTATACTGAAGTTAGCCGACGTCAGAAAAAAATTGCACCTATAGCTTTTTTAATTTTCTACATGTGCATATTTTTAGTTTAGTTTTTTTTTTTTTCGATTCGTTGAAAAAAAAAACGAAAAGTTGTTAATTGTCTACTGGCTTCAGGATCATAACACAACAATAAGCAAACAAAATAAAATTGTTTATTGTTTTAATGTATATATATTTTGTTGTGAATTTTTACAAGATAATATAATATATGTATAAGCGGATGCTGAAGATGATGGAAGTATTAGTATCGATAGTAGTATATATGCTTGACGAAGAGTCCAAGTTTACAGTTATATAGGCAGTTCAAAAATGTTGGGTATCAAGTAAGTAAAATGAGCAAAAAGAAAAGTAACTGAGGAGAAGAGGAGAAGGAATAAAATAAAATAAAAATAAAAAAAAAATAAATAAATAAAGAGCAACGAGAAGTCGCGCGAGGTGGTGCGGTGGTGGCGTGCTGCAATCACGGCGAGCAAAACAAGAAAGTGGGGTCAGTGGGAGAGAGACAATAGACGGCAAAGAGGAAGTTTGAGAGAGAAAGAGGACAAGGGAGATAAACTTAAGAGAAGAATGTGCGAGTGAGAAAGAAGGATAAAATGGTCTTTATATAAAAGAAGACAAGGTTGAGAGGTCATTGTTCTGGTGAGTATGATAGAGATGGAAGGATTGAGCAGCACACAACTTTGGCATCAGGCCACTAGAAAGAGAAAATTTCTCACGAGCTGTTTGTGAATCTTAACTGGTGGGTATGAGCAAGAGGGACATAAACAAATGACTGCAAGAAATGCGAATTGCTGATGAGTTGAACGGAGATAAAGGGATAACTCTGTTTGCGAGTAAGAAAGAGATAAGATGATAAAAAGTATGAAGAAGAGAGCTAAAATGAGAGAAGAAAATACTCTATGAGTCTCAGACTCGCGACCAGTTGCTGTCTCACTTTAACTTGTTATTTGTTTCGTTTAACTCGTCTTTTTTATCTTTGTTTTGTTGGTGAACGCGCGCGCGAGAGTTTGCATGACAAAGACAAAGAAAAAAAGGCTATCAACGCTACAGGCGGACACGAAGGCGCGCCGTTTTGCGCTAACAGAAGACAAGAGCACAACTTAGAATGCGCACGTCTGCTAAATCACTGAATCTGACTGAAAAATACAGATATAGATATACATATTAAAGTATTTAAAATGAAAAGTTAAAAAGTCTTAATTTGCTGATATTCAAAACTTTCAGTTCCGTTTTTATTGAATTTATTGGAAAAATTCTAATAATTAAATCTTAGAAAATTTATTGAAACTTTATATCTTCCGAAATTGAAGATCTAGTGCACCTTAAAGAAATGAAATTGTTAGGTTGCATTTAATAATAATTGTAAAATTTTAAACTTTAAAACCTTTTTGTAAAATGTTACATTATTTGTTTCAAGTTTTCGTCAAGTATTTTAAACAAAATTAAAAACAATCAGTAGTTCCTATTTATCGATTCTTTCTAAATTATTTACAATAGAAATGCTTAGTTTTCAATTGAAGAAAATTGAAGAAAATAAATTACTCTTCTTTCAATAAATTGAAATTTTTTTAAATTATAATCTGCTTAAGGAAAGAAGAAATAACTTAAATTTTTTATTAATATTCAAAAGACTGTGAGATATTGATGTGCATTAAAATCTTAAAAAAGATCTCAAGAAATAAATTTCTTAAAATTTATTTTGAGAACTCAAGAATAAGTTTCATTAATAAAAAATAACCTTTCGATTTTAAAATATTAAAAGTATATTGTCTCTTACAATTTATGCAAGTTAACTATTCCTGAAATCAATGACGCTTAAAAAAGTATCACTTTCCATTTTTAATAACCTCTTGAGTATAAAAGTTTTTAGCTTCTCTTTATAATCGGCCGATAAAAGCAAAAAATATAGCGCTTCGTTAGAGCTCCAGGCATTTATCCCAAGTCTCGAAGAAGTAAAAGATTGCGCGACGGACTTTCACCGTTCACGCACGTAAACAGAGCAAACTTCTCTTTCCTAAATGATCGACATACATATCATACCAATTCTCAACCACACACACACACGCATCCATCTTTCCATTTTAAAATAATTATAATTAACATGTCCTAATAAAAAACCAAAGTAAAAATAAAAATATATAATATCGTCATGGTTTTAAATTTTGCTATGCATCAATCACTTCACAGCAATGTATATTCATAAGTTCGTTAATCTTCTCGAGAAGATTCATTCATTAATAGTTTATTTCCAATAAAAATAATTCAAGCGCAGTCGATAATTAAAGTAATAAAAAATATATATATAATAAATAAAAAATAATATGAATGAAAACGAACATTAATTCTACTCTCGTTTAAAATTAATTAAAGTAATGAAATAATTAACAGTTAACTGTAACAATAATCCGCGATGATAAAATATTTAAAAATGAATGAATTAAAATGGACTATTCATCTGATTGGGCTCAAAGCTCGAAAGTAAGCATAAATTACAATAAATTAAATAGGATTTCTAAAATAGCACACACAGGGTGGTACACGACCTTAATGTTGAAAATTTACTGAGTTACTTCGCGCCGAGGTCGTGCGCAACGTCATTTTATACAGCAGTGTGACCCGGCAAATGCCTTCTGCTGGTTCCTCGAGGCTGCTTTCTGCTGCTGTTGCTGCTGCTGCCGTTGCCGCCGCATAGAATAAGTATATAAAAGAAGCATGCTCGCAACCAAGAGAGGACCGGTTCCAAAGGATGCTTCCACCTTGTGCTGAGTGTTGTTGGTTGCTTACTATACCTCTACTGTCGATGAACGCGTTTATGTTGATGATACCGCGTTGGAGTTCAAGTTATTTCTGTATAACTTGTGTGTCGTTTTTTTTTTTTTTTTTTTTTTATTTATTTTTTATTATTCTCGTGATCATTACCATCAGCAGCAGTAACAGAGCATCAACAGCAGCATCCCATCCATATATGAATCCAATGTGGACACAGAATCATTCCCAACTATATCATTATCATTTTCCACCCGCGCACAACCTGTTTGATCCTCTTTATCGCCGGAATGACCATGAGGATATGAGTGTGTGTGTGTAGTTTTTCTACACCTACTCATATCACTTTCATTTATTTTTTTTATTATTATTATTTATTTATTTGTTCGTTATTTTAGATTTTTTTTCTTTGCATTGGATTAATATTACGTCTTATAAATAACATTACAAAAAGTTATTAAATCGAGGAAGTTGACTATTTTTAGTGTCATCGAAAAGATTTATGTTTATGGAGGCAATCAGTCTGTACAAGTAATGAGTGGTACATAAATCATGTAGAAAAATGAATTAAAGAAATAAATAATTAAAATTTTTAAAAAAGTTTACTATCGGAATTCGATAATTACGAGGATCAATAACTTTTAATAAATTTTAACAATTTATTAATGCTGTTGAATGAATGTTTTTTAGCGCGAAAGACACTTGATTAATTTTTAAAATTACTATGTGTATGTTTGTCGAAAACAGTCGTGATGGGTTGTGTGTCTGTGATGAGAGTAATAATAATGATAAAAATGATTTATTTGTCGCGTATAATAGAGAGTGTGATTGCGAATTATAATTATGTCACTATCACTATATATGAATTTTTTAGTGATGTAGTTGCTCATCGACAACTGTCTGATGTCATTTTCAATTTTCGCGTAATCCACTTTTTGAGGTTTTAAATCTGGGACTTCAATTATCGGATTTATTATTTAATTTACCAGTAAACCAATTAACAAAACTGTTGAATATTTTGTTTTAATTGATATTTATTTTTTATGTCAAAAACGTTGGTCAGAAAGTTACAAAGGAATCGTAATTTACAGCCCACATTAATCTATTTAATGTTATCATAAATTTATTTTAAAGACTCTGTTATTTTTAGTTCAAGTCAGGAGAAAATAAGATAAAATAAAAGGGTTTTAAAAAATTCTAAAGGGCATTCGGAAGAATTTATAACTGGCGTCATGTCTAGAATTAGAATTTATAAAAAGATTCTAAACGATAGTCAATAAATTCAATAATAATAAAAAAAATCATACCGTACATTTTACAACAATCATTTAATGATAGCAACAAAATTAAACCTAATTAATTAATTAATCAATTTAAAAGCTGAGAGTCGACAATGTGAAAGAAATAAAAGTTTTGTTTTTGTAGCTTGTGGAACAGTACATTTAATGTAGTAAATCGCGGTCTAGGCAAACACGTTAAGATTAACAAGAAGAAGTGGAGTCTCTATCTTCATTATTCGTTCCGGGGTTATCATGTAGGCCGTGTGACGTCATATCATCACGGCTTTGTCAACAAAATGGTTAATGAAACAGAATATGGTTGCTTTTAAATCGAATAAATATATATAAATACATACCTATTGTTAAATATAGCAAATTGAGTAATTTGATTGTAGCGATAAATAAAATTAATGAAGATATTGCTGCTGTAACAAGATGGTGTCAACTAAATAAACTCAAAATTAATGCCATAAAAACCAAGGCGATGTTTATAGGTATCACTCTTAACATAGATTCGATAGATTTAAATCACGTTCCAGAAATTATTATCAACGGAGAGCCTATTGAGTATGTTAGTATACTATAGATTTAAATACCTTGGTGTCATGATTGATTCAAAGCTAACGTGGAAGGATCAAGTTATGAAAACTTGCATCACGGCATCACAGATACTTTATCGTTTTTGAGCAACAATTAATAACCTGAATACTGTAATAAAGCGCCAATTGGTCGTCAGCTTAGTTCTACCGATATATGATTACTGTGCAGCTGCACTAACTAACATTAATCTAAATTAGGAAAGAAAACTAATAGTATCACTGAATAACTGTGCGAGATTTGTATTACGTCACATAAATGTACCTTGTCTGAGAATTGGCTGGCTGTCACCACATAATCGAAGACTATACTTTTTAGGATGCTTATATTATGGTATACTCATGCTAGAAAAGAACGCTCTACTGAAAGAATACATCAGATTAAATCACAACATTGCAAGACATCGTAATAACAATAGAACTGATACACTTATAGCGCCAATTGTTCGACCAACACTTTATCAGAAGTCATTTTTGATACTGGGTACAACGTTTTGGAACTCGCTGCCGGCAGCCATCGATCACCATGGCATCGACTAGCAAACTTTAAAATATTATGTTACAATTGCTTATTACATCAGGAACAGATTGAAAATAATATGCCAATAGCATAGTTCGTGTCATTGTAATTTCGTAAACAATCACGTTACAGGGGATCCATTTTTTTTATTTCAACTTCATTTTTATCCTATTAATAATAATTTCTTGTTAATCTGGAATCAGTATAAATTGCTGTACACTTATTATTGTATACTGTCTTATGCACTGATAGAAGGATTTCTTAGTATTTAAGAAACCATTTCTTAAACATCATTTTTTTGTATTTAAGAAAAATTTCTTACTATTTAAGAAATGATTTTTTAATGGTTAAGAAATCATGCTTTAAGAAATGATTTCTTAAATAGTAAAAAATATTTGTTAAATACAAAAAATTGATGTTTAAGAAATGATTTCTTAAATACTAAGAAATCTTTTTTAAATGCTAAGAAATCCTTCTATCAGTGTGGTCATTAGAGGACGCATGTCCTATGACCAAATAAACTTACATAAACATAAACATATAACACTCTCTCAAAACATAGATATGAATACATATATATTATATAAGTATATATATATTTACTTCAATAAAAACGAATTCTTTTTTCTCGTCAATCAATCAATTCATCACACGTCAAATATTCCCCTATACATCAAATATGCGTTTTATTATTTTTATAATTTTATTTTACATATTTACATACACATTTTCTGTTAATTCGTTTATATAAATTTTCCAAACAAATAACTTGAAAAAAATATATACGTGATTAATAAATTGACGAAATTTATTCACAAACTTTGGACAATTTTCAAACTTTCATCTACTTGTAGCAATGCTACTACAATATTATAAATAATTTCATCGTACTTGATATCTCTTAGTATGTCATAACAACCTTTGTCTGACTCACATGCTATATCTACTGTGACCACGAGTCATCTTGACTCATCACTACTTGTTATTATAAGCTATATTCATGCAATATAAATACAAATACCATAAAAAATTCGAACTCTTCAACTTTGAACAATTTGACTTGATAATTTTTTATAAAAATAGGAAATTAATATCAATTTAAACAAATCAGAGAAATAAATATTTTTTAACTTCCCGCTATGAAAATTGTAAATTTTCAAAATTCGGAAAATTATTTTCACCCCAATTTCCCAAAAATTGAGTTTTCATTAAATGTCGACGTTTTGAGGTCCTAGGAAACTGTATATAAATTCGTCGTGCACCAAGAAATTCTTCTTTTTCTGTGTGACAATTTTTAACTACACGGAAAAAAAAATAGTGATGGCAACTCTCTGAGATAGTACTGAGTACTTTCTGTCTAGATAGCAGACAGTACTGTCTGAAATTTTTTTTTTTTCTTACAGAAAGTACTCAGTACTATCCCAGAGAGTTGCCACTACTATATTGTTTTTTCCGTGAAGTAAGGGTGATTCACGAATAGATTGTTGAAAAAATTTTTGTAAAACAATAGTAAATTATTTAAATGATGGTATTCATAAAATTTCATGATTTTTTTCAACAATACTAATTTAGAGATAACCCGTTAAAGTGGAACTTACAACAAATTTTCATAAAGACAACAATAATGAACAAGTTTCCCAAAACTTTGTAATTTGTTAACTGAACTCAAATTAACGACCTTGAAATAACGGACTCTACTTTGTTAGTGACATATAGTACTCGCAGAAAATCGATTATTGATACATATATACAAAAATATGTTATCTTCAGATTAACATCTATAATACGTATGTATAATATCTGGATAGATCGACTTAAATATACAGAATAACAGATGGATAAGTAATAACTCTGAGAAGGAGATAGAAAAGCTCAACTCTGTTTATTCGTGAGATTCGTCGAGATATATACATATATACGGAACGGATATATCGATCGAATGTCAAGCTCGCCGTGGGCTACTACGTCCAACCGTCAGACTTGAACAGACAGCAGAATTGCGAGGCCCTATACTGTATGTACTACTTGCTGCAGAGCTATACTCTCTGGTACTGCTTCCCGTCCGTCGGTCCATACGTACATCCGTCCGTCGAGTTCATCCGGTCTTCGAATAATGCCAGAGTTCACCTAAATATAACCTTCACTTCGTATGTGTCAACTATATAAACTCAACTCTCAACTCTTAACTATATATATTTATATATACACGTATATAAAGAAAGGCAGAGAGAGAGAGAGAGAGAGAGAGAGAGAGTTGGATTTAGTTGGTCTTTCTCATATATGTGCTGTTTGTTACATTACTCGACGTCTTCTCGGTAATATAACCATTCAACTCATATACGGCATCTATATAAATTTATTGAATATATCTACACCTCACGGAGCTTTCGTGTTCACTGAAAATTTGCATATTCAATCTTATCATAATCATAAATGGTACCATTGTTTCTTCACTTCATTTTTTAATTAATTATAAAAAGTTTTTTTTATTTCCATCGAGCATTTCAAAACTATGAACTGGATCTGAAATTTTTCCATTATTTTTTTAAAAATAAATTTATAAACTCCGAACGAACAATTATAATTATTTTTTTTAATCAAATTACATATATATATATGTATGAAAGTGAGTTTGTATAGCGCAAGATAATTAGATTTAATTGCAATGCAATTGACAGTATATTCAAGGGTTTTCTATAATACTGGATGTATAGACTGGATATATATCTGTGCATATAACTGATCAGTAGATTGACACACAAGCATAAGCATATCAGAGATATGATGTTTGTGCAAATTCAGTATTACGCGCAATTCATAATGTACACGATGCGCACTCAAAACGTATGTGAGTGATTTTAGATCATATACATATATGTATATAGATATATAAAGCTTAGATACATAATAAATGCACCCGACTATATATAAACAGGAAGATACGAAGGTTCTAGTAGTATTAGCAGTAGTATACTGTAGTAGTAGTAGGAGTAGTAGCAGCAGCAGTAGTAGTAGTAATAGTAGTAGCAGTAGTAGCAGTAGTAGTTATAGTAGTAGTGGTAGTAATATAGATGGTGGTCGTGGTGGTGGTGGTGGTGGTAAAAGCATATATAGAATATGAGTACGGGGGTAAATGCGCAAACGCGAGGGTCGAACAGTAAAAAAATTGGCCCCAGTATCCGAGGGGAGGGGGGTGGTCGTATCGATCGCGCTAACATCGAGTCCGTGGCGTTGGTAGTACACCCGTAGCGGGAGCTGTGATGATGGGGTACCAACGGGACGTGGACGACGTCCAACA
Source organism: Microplitis mediator (assembly GCF_029852145.1). Lineage (NCBI taxonomy): Eukaryota > Metazoa > Arthropoda > Insecta > Hymenoptera > Braconidae > Microplitis > Microplitis mediator. The sequence goes on along the minus strand of NC_079978.1, from coordinate 7,911,092 downwards.
TCCCCTGGACCTTCTCTCTTCCGTTCGTCCCTCTCATCAATGTCCCTCGTCCTCTTCCTCTCATATACATAACATACCTACCATCATCCTCTATATTCTATATCCTTTCTATATCTAATACTCTTTCTCGCTTACTCTCACAAAAAATTTTCTCTCTCCAATTACTCTATCGTTTTACATTTTCCTCACCTCATAAAAAATTTAACGATACCACTTTTGTTTCAATATATTTTATCAATCTAATTTTTTATTTTATTTATAAAAAAAATTTCCAATAACTCAAGTCGTTACGCAAAATAAAGATTGAGATTAAGATTGTTAATAAATAAATAAGTACTGGATTAACTTCTTTAGACGATTTTTTTTTTGTGTAAACGACGTTCATTACAAGTTTGTGAGTAACTTTGTGCATGAATGGTACGTCTACAAAAGTCTTTGTCCAAAAGAAGAAAACTCGGTGGTGAAGCTGGAAGTAATAGCGGAAGAGCTCGGGTTTTCTCATGCTATGAAAATAGACAAGAGAAAAAAATTTAATAGATAATACAGTAATATAGTACAGAAAAATATGCAAGCTAAAGTTTATGGGGAGCTAAAACTCGCCAACAACCTTCAGGGTATAGCTACCACTGTTGTGTACTGTAGAGTGTAGCTCCTATTCTGCTTATACGACCAACGCCGCACACGTGGCGTGTTGGATCGAGTTTGAGGGACGAAAAAATACGGCGTGCTATGGTTGGTTGGAAAATAGGTCCTGCTGGGGGTTCGACCCCTCGACGATGAGGGTGCAGGACTTTACTACTCAACCCCTGGTTTTGTATATATGTATACATATATGTGACCGAGGGGTTGAAAACTGACTCTCATCAGACTCTTTGAGAAAATCCATCTTCTGCTGTTACTCATCGATCGATTTTTATAAATCTACGTCGCATTTTAATCTTGATCATAGTTGTACTTATTTTCAATTTTAAATATTTTAATGTTAATATTTATATTGATTTATATGTATGCGTATTTTTGCATATGACTCCTAAAAATGTCAGATGGGTCATTGAGTCGCATGGTATCTTGAAATATGTGTATGTATATAAATATATAAGACCTGATGGTGTAGTGTAGGTTCGCAAAAAAAAATATGATTTGTTTTTTTGGAAACAATAACAACGACGACGTAGACTGCGGGAGTTTCTTGTTGAAGAAAAGAGGGCGCCAACGTTGTTTCGAATCCCTGCCGCGCGCTCAAAAGTATACCAAGGGAAATCGATCCATGCGCTTTATACTTTTATAAGTATGTATATATTATAAAGCTCATGCCATCCTCGTCATTTGTTGAATTGATATATATTTACTCTTTAACAAACTGATATATTCCATTTTTCATACAAATAATTAAATTTATCGACTAAAAAATTTCAACCATGAAATTAAAATAACTCTTATTTGGAACAATGAACTTTCGCTTTTAAATACTTTTCATATTTAATAAATCATAATTGATCGCTGTCGGAAAGCTAAAAGTTGAAACAAGCGTGAAGACAAAATAAAAAATAAGTTTAAGAAATATGAAATCAATGACTTTATAATATTAATTTTTCTGGTCAAATGCGATGGTTTGTCCTGACGATGAGGTCGCCGTTGTCGCAGTCCCCTCACGACCCGAGGGGGATCGATCCGCGCGCACTCATCGACCTGCCCCGTGGGCAGAACTCGAACTCGAACTCGAATAAGAAACTCAGCACCAAAACCAAGCACGCGGAACACCATCTACGTAAAAGATAATTTGTAGAATTCAGTACTCCTACTGGCTCTATAATATTATATATATTATATATATTCCCCTCTCAGTGCTTGTATTTTGCGTACTCGTTGAAAATATAAGGGTGCAATGTATCATCTGTAGATGTATGTTTTCAAAAAGGATTAAAAAAAAATCGTATTTTTTTTTCGCTCAACTTTTTAAACGTAAATAATTATTGACACTTCTATTACTGTGTCTTTAGATATATTTAAATTACAGGACAAAGGACTCAAAATATATATAAGCGTATTTTTTTGGTTTTGATTTTTAATTAATGACTACGGTGATAATTTTAAAAAAGTAAACAAAAATAAAATGTATTATTTTAGCATCAAGTGATGAGGTTAAATATTTAATTCGGCAAAGTGCACATGGACACAACGTCAACTATATAGTACATTGACAAAAAATATATCGATCGATATATTTGCGAACTGAGAGAGAATGAGAACAGAAATAGGATGTATAAGGATATCTTTCGTGGAGGACAGAATGTCGATATGCTTTTACGTTTCTGGTATCCCCATTAAATTAATTAACTCAAAAAACTATTTTAGAAAATGAATATTTTCTAATCAGGTTATTAAATAAATAGTTTATGGACATGGAATATTTTTAAAATTTTTCAAAAACATATTCATATATATGCCCATGACTGAATTAAAATATAAAGTATTTATAAACGAGATTTTAGTTAATTATTCTAACGGCCCAAGAGATAATGGGTTGACTCGATAAAACAATATGCTTTAACTAGATTGATGGACATGGATATGGATATGATCTTGCAAACTGTCGATGTCAATATATTTTATGCGTTAACAATGTTAAATAACTATAGCAAATTTTTTTGTTAATAAACTCATATTAGATTAATAAAATAAAATTGTCGTTGGTGAAAGTACAAAAAATTTTACCAATTTAATTGAAAAGTTTTTGTGTACAATTAACGAGAATTAAATGATAAAATAATTTACGAGATTTTAAGCAGCGGTAGTAAAAAGTGCGTAGAATTTTCTAATTATTTTGGGTCCGTATAGAATATACAGAAGCCAGAGGAGAAATTAGAGATACGCCCTCTGCTCGGGCTGGTAGTTTTCATGTGCGACGACGGAGAAGAGGGTGGAAAAACTCATATCCCCTAATGAAGTAAAACGGGACGGTGGAAGTGAGAAAGAAAGTGGAGACTCTACTCGTGAAGGAGGAGTTTCAGTTTGTGGAATAGACGGTAAGCGGGCAAGAGGAAAAGAGGGAAAGCGCCGTGTTATTTGGCAGAGAGTTCCGAGAAGGGGGTTGGGAGGATGTGTGTGGTGAGGCGAGATGATGGTAGGAGAGAAAGAGAAGTGAAAAAGCGTTGTGAGTGAGAGGGATCGGGTGGGTGAGAGTCTCAGGCAGTATAGAGGAGTGTGGGAATGAAAGAGGGGTTGAGAGGAGGATGGTGAAGGCGACTGAGAGTCTCGCGTTCATGAGAGTAAGAGAAGAAGAGTGTGGTGGTTGAGAAAGAGTGGAGGTGGTGAAGGAGGATGAGAACACAGACGTGGACGTGGATTGTGGAGGAGCCAGCAGTGGGGGTGGAGGTGATGGAAAAAACGTGGAGGTGGAGGATCGCAGCAGAGCCACGATCGACGGTGACAAAGTATCCTGAGATGAGGGAAGGAAAAAGCTACCTCTACTTTTGCGTGTATAGATAGAAAGACCTAAAGAGAAGGTGGAGGAGGTTGAGGTAGAGCTAGAGCTAGAGGTAGAAGTAGAGGTAGAGGAGGAGAATATGCAGCAGGCAAACGAGCAAAACGTGAAATATGAAATGCAAGAAATTACGAGTGATAACGAAATTTTGAATATTTTACTTTTTTTCTTTCTTCATTGATTAATAAATCAAATATTTTTTAATAAACAAGAGACGGATTATTTTGTTATTTATTATTTCATTCATTGAATGAATGAACAATTAATATAGAAGATATTAATTTATACAGCAGCGTATGGATAAATTTTGATTTTTTTTTTGCTATTAACGACGTTGGAAACGATTGTATCCAATTAAAAAGTTGACCCTTTTTGCACGCTCGTCCGATATCAAAACTTACTTCCATTTTACTTTAATCTCAACGGCCCGTTTAAGTTTATTTTTGTTCAAAAGTATATAGCCGCTATGAAATATAAATGATGTATGCCACGTTTAGTATATGTTACAACAGCAGAATCATGTCGTAACAGACATTTTTTTAAATTTCAAGTTTATTATCATTTTACAGCTACTTTGCAATACAAATTTACCACTAACTCATATTTTTTATTCATGAGTCAACTCAAAATTTCTCCGTAGTTGAAGCAATAAACCAAAAAAAAAAAACACTTACACAAACAAAAATTATAATTCGAAATTATCCAATTAATTAGTAATACAGTTTTGTTATCTGAAAAAAATTCTATAAATTTTGAATGAAATTTTTTGCTATGAAAATTTGAATCGCACAATTTTTGAGTACGATATACGTCATATATTCGAAATACGTAATATGCAGAGTTATCAAAATTATACAGTTAGTACATACATATATACTTTTAATTACCGTCTATTTTGAACTCACATATAATTTTCATCACAATAATAATACCTGAAATAAACGGTCAACGGCTGCATAGCAGTACTTATATACATACATTCACAGGTAACATGAACACAATACCCATCATCGTTGGATAATACTAGAAATAGTTGTTTTCCAAACTTCGAACACAGCCGGTAACACTCGCGAGCATAATGAATCTATATTCCAGTGGGGATGATGTACTTATACATGTATGCAGTATTATATATCAACATATAAATATATACAACATCAGAGTTGTCTGATGTTAAGGCCAGTACATATAGTATCGTGTGGATGAGGTGGCTATCGGGGCGTATTCTCATCATCCTATATGATTGAACACATCACAACTATTGGTTGATTTTGAGTAGTTTCTCTGGGCTGGTATACATAGTGCATGCGTGGCCCGTAGCCGCGCGCTTTTCCAATTGTTACACGTTTGTCGATGAACGAGTACACTAGAATACAGAGACGAATAACAAGAGAACCGAGTAGTCTGTAACGCGTCAAATGCGGGAAACACGAGCAAAATCAATGGACTTTTCAGTATTGCGGCTGGTACACAATTGTCTCGTTGTATTTGCCTCGTTTATAATGACTAATGGATCCATGTGGATACATACTAAATATCTCTCTGTATGTCTATATTTTGGATTTCTCGAGGGTGTGAGATGTATTTATACATATGCTGTATTTATTAGTTTGGTTCACATATATTTGCTATCGCTAAAGTGGATGAAATACGCACTTTATAGCAACATACAGCCAAGTTATAAATTAACCTAATTGAAAGGGTCTGCAGATTGATATTTCCAGCATGTAGGCTTCATAATTTTTAGCATATCATTAGGGAATAATTATTTATTTTAAAATCAAAAGGGACAATTTTCACATATTATTAAAGCATTTAATTAAATTCTTAACTCCTTTAATTTTATAAGTTGACATTATTGATCAATTTTCTCATTAACTTCAAGTTTAAAAGATATTAATTAATTTTAGTCTATACTATTATTTATTATTAAATGACGTTAATTATATCGTCAGAGCTAATTTGACAAAATAATTAAAGTTAAAGTGAAGTATAGTTAATAAGTTAAAATATTAATTTTAGTGTTGGTTTAATATATGAGCCAAAAACAGATTTCATCTGTAAAAAGTGCGCCAAGAATGCATCTGTCATAGCGAAAATTTTTGAAATAAACAAAATTACCAAGTACCTGAATGGTACATAAAAATTGATAGTTAGTGATTTGTTGGTCAATAAAATTTAATGACAAGTCAAAAATTGTTTCTGTGCCTCTTAGGTATAATTTTTATATAATCCAAAAAAGAATCAAATTTAAAAATATTAAGGTAAATTTGGCGTTTCAGTATCACCTTAAATAAGTCATAATTGTATATGGTACTGATTCGCCAAGTTCATCCGTATTATTTTTCAATTTTATTTTTTTATATTTCCTAAAAATGACCCAAGAGGCAGAAAATTTTTTTAACATTATAAAAAAAAATAATTCATCTATATGTCGTATCCAAAGTCATTTAAACTCTAAATTCAAAACATTTTTTATAATTTAATTTTGGTGTTTTAATGTTAATAGAACGATAGTTGGTTTGGGTATAGATACACGGTCAAAATTTTCGCGCTCTTACTGTTCGCTGCATACTTGGCGCGAGACATGACCGTGTCTCTTGATACTTTTAAAATAGCAGATTAAAATTGATTATTAAAGCCATTGAAATTTGACAAGATACTTCTTATTAAATATTAAAAAATGAACAATTAAAGCATTCCGATTTCTTGTTAATGAGTATAAAAAATATCAATAATTATCATTAGTAAAAGTATATATTTTATTATTAATAAAGTATAAAGTTCACAGTCAATCATGATTATATTTAATAGAAAAGAAAATAACTGCATGAATTCTTAAATATTTTTAATTCGACAAAAGATAATATTAATGTTAATATTTTTTTTATGATCAAACGTCTTCTATAACGATAATTATACATTTCTAGTCTTGTACAGATATTATAAAACATACTTAAGCCTTTGAGTTATGTACGACTAACAAACCATCAAAGATTCGTATATTATATGGTGTATTGAACTTCCTAGATGGAACAATGGTGCAAGTCACCTGCACAAATGCACACGGAAGACAAAGAAGGTATTAGGCTTTCTGGTAAGGGTGAAGTGATGCCAAACAGATTTCATATCAATGAATAGACATCATTGTCGATATGGAACTAAAGGCTAGCAACAGATTATAATATATATGTATAGTTTTAGTTCTACCTGTGGAATATATACTCCGTTTACCAATTCACGGAGAAGTGAAGATGAAGCATAAAAAACAAAAAAAAAGATAAAGGGTTTATTGGTGAAAAAAAAAATATAGAGGGAAGGCATTTATAAATATATGGAGGGATTCGACGATAAAAGAAGGGTGTACTGATGAGTATGACAAATTATAATTTTCCCTTTTCGATTCTGTAAGGGACGGAAATAGTGTGTTAGTCTACACACTTGCTGTAAGGAAAGGGCGGGCAAAACAGAATCGCTTAGGAAATAATGGATTTTTGTGCATTTAAATATGGTGAATCTTCTTTTTTTGACTTCTATTTGAAATAATTAGACCAAATATCCAGTAGTCATAAAAAAAAAATGATTTTCAAACCGGCAAATCAAACCATCTTTGAAAAATAAATTTTTTTCTTTTATTTGAAAAATGTGACTAAAGTAAAAGACCTACTACTATATTTCTGAAGACCTGTTTTGTTTTTTACACAAAAAAAAAAAACAAAGCTTTCTGTTAATTAGTCTGAGCACCGGATGGCAATTGATAATCATGCAATGTGTTCTTCTCCCGTAACCCTTTCTTTTCACCATTTAAACTTTTGTTGTAAGTTGTTTAGTTTTCGAGATATTTCAATTGCACAACTTGCCCCTATGATCAAATAGCCCTGCCCTGCCCTACCCGATCAGGGAACTAGTACTTGATCACTCCATGAATTTGTAAATCGGTATTTAGTGAAATTTAGTAAAAATAGATCGGGTACTAATTCCCCGATCGGGTACTAGGTCTCTTACCTTATAATAAAATTGTTTGTATGTATAATCTAAGTCAAAAAAGTGATTTGCAGTACTGGTGGTAAATCAACATGCGAAGGAACAAAATTATCGAGGATAAATAACAAAAAATTTAAATATATCGAAGAAGACACCATATATATTTTTGAAGCCAAAATTACGAGCCTATTAGAAAATTCCTAAAAAAACATTTTGAGAAAAAATATTGTGACGAAAAAAACAATGTTAGGAATAATAAATAAAAACAAACTCAAAGTAACCAAAAAAAAATACAAGAGACGAAAAGTTTGTTTTTCGTTTCTACTTTTATACTATCTTCGATTCTTTTGCTTATGTATATTCTTTCTTCGATAACTTTATCATATTTTCAATGCACTGGTACACTATCACTACAATACTATGCCAACGTATTCGCGTATCGGTCCCCTTTTCATCGAAGAAGTAGTTTCATCGATTCATTACACAGGGCAACTTTAACGTTAACCTATAAGGATTCACCAATGATTAATGATCTATCGAAATTTATATTCTATAAGAAATTTTAAGCATATTTAAATCCATTGACAACATTTTCTACCCCTGAATTTTCAACAGACGGATGTAATAATGACAAATTATTCGTAATCATAGTTGCATTTATTGAGCTTATATATTTTAACATACATCTTAAAAAAGGTTTGAGACTGATGTAGGCAGATTGAATCTAAATCCACAGAAAACTCTTCTAATCCAGCTCAAATGGTATAGTATCGTATTCTTACCACAAAGATTTAAACACGTGGATTCGAGAGAGATTCACTATGATGCCACGTGGATAGCGGCTTTATCCTGACGTCACGGGTGCATTGTATGCTGCTACTTCGACGTTCGTAGTACATTATATACTAGAATAAGAGTGAGATGAATGTACAACCATGTGCTAGTTATATACATACATATAATATATACCATTCTTTGTATATATAAGTAAAATACTTTCAAGAAAATATGGAGAGAGTATAAAGAAAAAAGACAGATAAAGTTAATAAAAAAAAAAAAAAGACGTGTGTACATTCACTCACGTACGGCAGGGAAGCCAATACAATTGATATAAATTACCGGGGATGCACTTCGCGCGTAATACCATCACTACTACTGCTCTATACCACTGCCACCACCACCGCCACCTCAAATACCACGTTGTGCTAACAGATTGAACAAGAAAGGGATTTATTTTCCCGCGTTAATTACAATAAAAATAAAAGCTGATTGATACACACACATCATAAAATACCTGGATAGATATACAACGCATGTTTATTTTTTCGATACCTTTTTTTTCTCTATTATGCGTTTTTGTTGTTGTTTTCGAATTAATTATTTTTTCAATTAAATCCATCACACGGTTGTGTCGACGAAAATGGGACGATTTTTAATCAAACTGATGACGGTTTTTGTATTATATAATCACTCTAATAAATTAACCATCGGCGTTATTAAACTGATGAATGACAGTAATATATAAGTATATCATTAATTCATTATTTTTAACAGTATGTTATTAATATTGTGTACATATTTTAAATATTTATCATTTAAGTCCATCATTATTTTTTATCTCATATCGCTGAACTAATACTAAATAAATTGAGATATATTTTTAACATATACATATATTTATATACAGAGAATTTCGCAACTAGCGCGAAATTTCTGAAAAGCTCATTCGTTAGTCCACGGATGAATACATACGTGTAATTCATGGTATCTGTGTGTTAGTGTGTGACAGAGAAAGGATCAACCAATGGTAAATTTTCTCTGTTATATACACACACGCGTATATATATACCATGACGATCTACAGAGAAATCCCTCGACCAAAGCCACGAGCGAATCAAACTTCTACATGTACATCTAGCTCAAATATATGTATATATATTTATAAATCTATATATATATATATACATACATTTATATATATTTTTATACAACAATATATGCATATATATGTATACATAAGTGCTTTTATGTGTATACACATATGAGTTGATGTGTGTAAATATATATCCACTAAGTTTTAATGTATAACACTATATATATAGATATATGAGAACTGAGCCATAGAGTAGAGCATTGCCCCTCACACAAATACGCACACACGTTTGGCCTGGCACAATTACCAACACAGATCGATTTTGGGTATTCTCTCGCGCACATACTCCCCTTTCTCCTGCTTCTGATAGTGTACAGTAAACTCCCACTCGCACTACTACCAACAGTGGGATTCCCCACTCCGACTCATCACTCGTGCCACCACCCCTTTCTCGTGGCACCCCTTCGCCGTAGTCGGCGTTTATTTCGCTCCCTCTACTCGATACTCTGCTTGCGATTCCTCATTCTCATCTGCCGTCAAACTCCCTCGCTTTTTTACTCTACACTATCTGTCCTCCTTCAACTTACTTTTGTTGTCCCACACGTGCATACCATCTCTCACTCTTTGCCCACTGGTCACAACTTTCAATTTGTTATTTTTACATTATTTCGCGAACTCTCTTTCTGCTTATACTGCCTTAGCTTTTTTGTTTATCCCCTTGTTCGATTGTTTTCAATGTCACTTTATTTTGTTTCTTCTTAAAAAAGATCCGCTACTCCTTTTAACAATTTTTTTACTTGTTGTTTGCTAAGTACACGTGTTTTGTGCCGTAAATTTTTTTTTTGTGCATTAATTATTTATATATTTTTACTATACACAAATAAATTACATTCATTTTTATCATAAATCCAATTAATTCTTTAAATTGATAGTTTCTTTCATGGGGTAAGAAAAAAAATTAATTAAATTAAAAGTCATAGTTATTATTTTTATTCATTAAAAAATATGTACAGGAATTTATTATTTTACTATTTTTACGCACGTCAATACAATGTAAAAAAAGTACATCCATATTGAGAGTTACAATAAATTCGTAAAAAAATATCAGACATACAACAGCACAGACAACAATAATGCATTAGGCGAAGTAAAAAAATAAAAACGTTTGTTTCACTTTTCGCTCGTATGTCTCATCACATTTAATTCTGATCCAAGCTTCGTCAAGGAGTAACGTTGACGCAGGGTTGTTTCTCCCTCTGCCTATTACTTTGCTTCTACTCGACACAACCAGAAATACATACATATATATCGTACCGACATATAGAGGGTATGTTTCTGCAACGTGGGTATAGTACGTAGTCATATATATATACCATATATACAGATATGTATATATAAATACGTCAAGTCTCGTTTCTCTAGCAATTCTCTTTCTCTCGCCTTAGCTCCCCTCTTTTATTCACGTCTATCTTCCTTACTGTTTCTCCCTCGTTTTACAGCACCCGTTCGTTCGTCGTTATTTCTACAGTCTACAGTATACACTCTTGTTCTTGCTCTTGTATATATTCTCGCACACATGCGCACAATATATGGAATTGTAGTGTAGATTTAGTAATGGTAGTGGTAGTAATGGTAGTAGTGAGTGTATAAGACGAGGTAGAACGTAGCAGTAGAATCTTGTCTCGAAACCCGTGGTTACCCCACCAGTTTTTCTCAATTTAAACTCAGCTCTCCCCTACAATTCTACGGTAAAGTGCGATGGAGAAAACATGAGGTATTGTAATAAATACAGAAGCAGGATAGAGAGTCTGGTCGTAAAACGACAAGAGGAGAATGCCAAGGAGTGAGAAGACGGAATAATAAGAGGGAGAGAGTGAGAAAATAGTGAGTAAAGGAGGATATTTTGGACGTAACTACTTGGAGAAGGACGAAACGAGGTGACTCACGGGTGGGGTTTTGGTGTGAGAGCAAGTCAGAAGGAATATATAGAGAGAGAAAGAGAATTAGAGTTGTAGGAGTATACATAAACGAGATGTGCTGTATCTATAGAACAGAGGAGAAAATACACTTGAGAGTGGGAGTTTATACGACGGCAGTGAGGGAGAAGTAAAACTGGTAGACAAAGATCGAGAGATCCCACTCCGCATATTCCAGCCCTTTCTGCCATGGCACAACGCAGCTAGCTCGTTCGCCGTTAGACAGGCTTCGGAGTTCCTCTCTCTAAAATATCTCACTGAGAATATTATAGAGACCCGACAGTGTGCTTGGCTTCACTGCACTAAAGAATGACGAAGATAGTAAGAGAGTAAGAGAGTAACCGAGTGAGAGTTTAAGCTGAAGAGAAGGATGAAATGAGTGAGACAAGTTGAAAGTATAAGAGAATGATGACAGAGAGGGAGTTTTAAACTGAGGGAGACAGGGAAAGCTCGCGAGTTCCGCGACTACTGGAGAAATTGAGATAGACATAAATTATTGTTATTATTATTATTATTGTTATTAATATAATAATTATTATTATTATTATTGTAACAGAAAAAAATAAAAATTTTCTAACTTTTGTCATTCTACAATATTTCCAAATGTCTTAATATTTTCAAAAAATATCCCCATCAATTCAAATGATTTAAGAAAAAAAATTTATTTTGAATTTCAGTAACCAGAAAAAAAAACGCCGTCAGATTAATTCCTCGTTATCCAGCCTGGTCCACTGAGTAGCTCCAAATGCACAACAAAATACATAAAGACACTGGTCTTAACCCGAGCTGTGACACAAGGTAAGAACAGATGATCAGATCCCTCTCTCTAGCATACGAGGGGAAATGATACAAGGAGAGTCACCTCTCGAAGTCTCTTTCTTTTGTCTCCCTTCAAAGTGTCTTTTGTTCGTTCGTCTGACGTCCCCCAGGAGTCCACGTCCTACGTGTTTCTTTTTCTCCTCAGCGACGTACTCAATCGGGCAAGGGCCCCAATCGTATCTCTTCTCTTTTTTCCCGCTACTTTAAATTTCCACAAGCTTCATTAAACAAACTGATACCAACTAAATCCACCAGCTTTTCCTCCACCTTTTTCCGGTGTCTTAAATAATTTATAAAATTATCTTAATATCGCCGGGGAAGCGAAACAAAATAAAACGAAAATCTAAATAAAATAAAATATAATTCTTATATTTCTTAAAACAAATCTTAGGCATTATCCTTGCATGGATAATAATATCTCAGCTAGAGAAATACCACATCTCTCTACAACTCCCAGCTAAGTATAATCTGCAGAGTCTCATCCTACGGCACTGCATCATATCTAGCTCTCACACTCTCTTCCTCATCCTACAGCTCACTCTATCTCACTCTTTCTCTCTCCAAGTTCTCCTGGATTCTCTCCTCCGTTCCTCGTCAAAATTCATCCCTACCAGCATCGCCTCTGCACTCTAGCACCAGCACCACCAGCATCACTCTTTCTCCCTTACTCTCTCCTCATGATTTAACCAACAGGATTGGTCGATCTACCAGACCAATCACCATTCAGTTCCGGGCTTTGCGCATTCCCCACACACGTGGCTCGACATATACGTCCATATTTCCGCGGGACTACGAAAAATGTCAAAAAGTTTGGTTTTCAAGCGGCGGAGAACGTGGTCCTGGTGGTGATGCTTCTCTATCTACCGCGAGAGCGCTCCGACACGTCGGCTGGTGAGCCGCGACCACGTGGCATTCATCCTCTCTCTTACATTTTTATTCTCATTATTTTTTTATTTTTAGTTTCGTTTCTTTCTGTCTCATTTCTTCGCACATTGTATTCTCTGTGTGTTGGATTCTCAGCTGCTTTTCAAACTAACACCACTCTTTTTATCATTTTTTTTTTTATCTTTCCCCAACACACAGCATCATTTCTCACTTTTTGTTTTTATTATAACTCTTCTACTATTTACTTGTCTCGCTAACTTAAGTCTGTTGCGTACGAGACGCGGCAAGTTCGAGGGCGACTTCAGACACTCTTTTAGATTTTTCTATGATATAGTCTGGCTGAGTATACATACATTCTGTTATATACATAAATATAAATATTTATATTTATATACACTTGACTTTATTGTAAGCTCGGATATACTATCGAAAGTGCACTACCCTAGTTTCCGCAGTACAGTCACACCGTCTACTTGATGTCGTCTTGCCTAAAATATAATATCAGTCAATTTAAAAATTTAGGACAACACACATTACCCAACTTGGAAATATAAATATAAATTAACATCATACATGATGTATTAAGAACAATTAACAGAATGTAAATTTTAAAAAACAGGTAATAGGTTTTTTTATATGAAAAATTAATCTACGTAATTTAAAAATTTCGGCGCGACAATCGTCCTTGGTCGGACGACACAAGACTAGTATATATATATTCGCGAGGCCGTGTCCGAAGGTCGCAGGATTGCACGACTCCAATACGTCTGCATACGTCGTCGCCTCTGGCGAACTTTGTATGTGCACAAGAAACTCGAGACACGTGTGTAGACATAGTGAAAAAAAAAAACAAAAACACCGTAAAACAATGATAAAACAATGTACATCAAATTATTAGTCTAGTATAAAATAAAACTAGACATTATTATGACAATAATAAAAATAATGATTTGATTACATGTAAGAATGAGTATGCATTAAGTAAAAAAAAATTAAACATTTAAAATGAAAAGTTAATCTCGTGACTTTTGTACTCGAAAAAGACCCGCAACTTCCGGACATTTCGTGATGCATGTCTCGCGGCAGTATACAAATACATACAAGTCACCGTGGATTCTTTATTCTCTGTAGGTGTGCTTACTTTTTGTTGACATGCGTTTATATGTCGATATCTGACGCCACTCACATATGAATACATATATATGTACATATAAGCTTGAAGGAAAGTAAAGAACTGCTACGGTAAATAACTCACGAGAGAAAGAGAGTTAAAAAAAAGGTATCAGAGGCCAAAGCCAGCTTGTGGCCTTGTTGCTGCCTAAATAGGTCACCATGACAGAAACTGTTATAAATTATAGAACAAAGATAGCGATCAATTTTCGACTTGGATTCATATGGTGAAAATTTTATTTATTTAAAACTTATAATTCTTAGATTTTATTAAAAATGGACCAATAATTATTGTTGGAGCAATTTTTTTCTCCGTGTACTATAATTATTTTTTTAATTATAGAGAATTAAGGAACTAAAAGTTTTAGGGCGGATAGAAAAGTTGAGTATAAAATATGATAAAATATGAGTATTAAAAAGTAATTGTAGTCAGATAAATGGTACAGTGACGAAGAAAAGATGAAGTTGGAAGTATTAGTAGTAAAACTAACTAGTTACTTGCAAAAGTATGTCGTTGCGAGAAGTATAGAATACTTGGAACATATATCGTGGTTTTACTTCAAGAGTTGAACGGTGACTCAGGCCGTCACAAATAAGTGTGCCACGGATATTCCTCTCTTTATTCTTCAACTCTCTTGTCTGTTCTCTTGACTTGACTGCACGCGCCGCCGCGCTCTTGATGCCGTTAAAAAAAAATTTTTTTTTTTTCGTTGCTAACTCTATTACGAATTGCTGACCATGTCCGAAAAGCTAATTGACAATCTCATTATAATATTTCATCAATCAAAAATTATTTTTCTGACCAAAAAATTTTTTCATCAAATTACAAATTTAAAATCTCCAGTCAATACGAATTTTTCGTGTTATTATTACTAGATAATTAAAAATCATTTTATTAGTAAAATACTTTATTATCATACCCACGTAATTAGTAATAATTACTCCAATATCCATCATTTATTTTAATTTGTTAGATTAAATAAATTTAGTGTTATTTTATTTTTGAAATTTTCACCGATTGAAATCGATAATAAATTCTTGATAAAATTTGATGGATATCCAATACTACAGCAGCGTGTATTGAGTAATTATATCATGAGAATGGAACGTGTGCTGATCAAGGGTTTCCAAATAATAACACAAAATATTTCATAACATGCCTAAAACGCACCACGAGGATTGGCAACATTTTAATCGCTCACCACGTGGTTCAAATACTTGAAATAATCTACTACAAGAGCCATCATAAAACTCTCGAATCATAAAGCTTGCTAGCTAATTCCCAAGCATTAAAAAAACTTTTTCATTCATTACGTATTTTTTTTTCTTCATCGCCGCAACTTTAATACTTATATTTTTATTCCCCTGAGCAATCTATATAATGCTCTAAAGAAAAAAAAAAAAAAAGCTCGTAATACTTATTCTGATTCAACAAGTACAAATGCAAAGCAACAACTTTATCGTTGATGATACACCAACTCCAGCCGAGTTTAGTGTCCAAAGTAAAGTAACATACGTAGATGTAGATGTAGATGTAGCATCATAACATATCAGAAATATATGCACGAACCTGGTAATTTTTTATTTATATTTTTCTCTCTATATATATTCAATCCATGTATTACACACACGATCTTCACTCTTTAAACTTATCCGCCAACGCTCGTGGCGTACAGAACAGAAGTGGTACTCTCTGCTACCGCAATGAAGCTTGGTATGGAATGCGACCGAGCTAGGCATCAGCCTTGAGCTGGCCAGTAGCGCGAGTCAGTCTAAGGTGCGACTTTATTTTACATTTATATTAGGTAGATTTTTCCCGCGTATTTATGCACTATCCGACTCACATCAACACCACAACCAGTTTGACGTCTAAAAATTATTAAATCAATAAGAATAATAAATTTAGTCGTGTCATGACAGGTGGTTAATTCATCATATCGCACATTAAATAAATATATAGATAATATCTATTTAGTATCGCTTTCTATATCTATATACTCTCATCAATAGCGCCAAGATCTATCGCAAATGAAACCAATCCAAAGTACACATCAAATAACAAAAACCGCTACCCCGACCTACACTAAATAATATCACCCCCACTAAAACATTAGACTTAACTAATATAGGTATATATAAAATATAGTATTAAATCAGACAAACACTAGTGCCCAATCGAGTTAATCCATCTGTTGTATTCACACGGCTGATCATCCCGAACGATTAATATTCTAGCAACAATGATTTGGGCCGTTGCCCACGCACGCTTTACATCATATATGAGAGAGTAGATTAGTAGCCGAGTTATAGCAGATATGAGATGAGAGTACACCAGAGCAGAGTAAAGACTAGATTTGACTCTTTGGCGCGCGACCACACAGCACATAACACAGCTATTACAATAATAACAACAACAACAACATCACCCAGTCTTTCACGCTGGGCTGCCTCAACGTGTCGTAAAACTAATCTCCGAGATACCGATTACATAAGCCGCCCTCTTGTTCCCGTAATTCCCTCAATATATAGATAGAGTTTGTTAGTTTTATACATTGTATATAGATATATGTATGTATACATGTACCAATATATATATATAATACTACACTTGTCGTGTCTTTCTCGTACATTTAATGCTTGACTCGCACTTTCCGTGGGTCGGTTCGTTGACGTACGTGCACCCGACCTACCTCAACTACTGGTGTATACTGGCAAATACATATATATATTTATATATATAAACTCAATCGTCGGTTTTGTGTTGCCACTGTCTATTTACCTTCAATGTCGTTATACTCGTCTGCGTGCCGATGCCCGTGTTCATGCATCATAAATCTTGACAAATAAACACGCGTTTCTATTATTAATGATATATTATGATTGTGTATTTAACTTACGAGCAAACCAAGAACTTAAGAACTGTTTATATATAATATATATCGAATATCATAACAGTATATTATGAATAAAATTTATAAGTTATTAATTTAGTATTAGAAATAGCACGTGTGTGATAATTTTAGAGACGTTAAAAGTTGACAAAGTGGCTTTGAATATAAATATAAAGAGATTTTAAAATCTAGAGACTGTTGTGTTTAAACCGCAATCCTACCCTAGCTAGGTCAGGGTTATAAGCGTCAGACTTGGCAATTTGTGAAAGAGAATAAAAGGAATGAGTATAATAGGGATCACGACAAGACAACGAAAAAAATAAGAGAGAAAAGTGATTTTGTGACTGGTAATCTCATGGGTCGACACGTACTCTCGTTTCTTAACTCATTACAGCCTTTTATTTCCTCCCTTTTCATCCTCCTACTTCTTGTTCACGGAGCGTTGATCCCTACACTAGTATAAAATTAATTGAAGATAACACGCGCCGCGGCAGCAATTTTCGCACTGTTTTACCCGGCAACTTTATACTGTTTAAATTGTTCCCAGTGAATCACGTACCAAAGCAGCGGCATCAGGTTACCTAAAGTGGCCGCGGGACTCTTTAAAAACTCGGCTTTTAAGTAAACGAAAGAATTTACTCAGTAGTATGAGGCCACTTGCCACTCTACCGACAAAGAATTAAACATGTCCTTTTTTCAACCATATATATATACATGTTTTGCAAAAAGGAGAAAGTTTATTGCCTTTATATATTTATTTATATTTCATGAATCAAAACAGAGAATCACAAGTGTGATAAATAACTCGGGTTAGTTAAGAAAATAAAAATTAAAAAGAAAAGTTAATTATACGAATATATTAAAATTTTTTTTTTTTTATAAAAAAACAAAATTTATATACACGCAAGGTGATGAGATTCATCGAGTTATACCTGTATATATATATGTGGATATATATTTATATATGTTTGTGAGTATGTGTAAATAAGTAAGAAAGAAGCAGAGATAATTTTTCTGCACATGAGGACATAAGTTATTTCTGATGTCAATGATATATATTCTTATCATTAAATTCCAAATACTGATAAACGGGAACCGCTCATTTACTTTTTTTTATTTTCAGCACACATATAAATTACACCAATTAAATTAAAAGTATACAACGTCACTGCTATTAATAACAAATGTCTTTATTTTTCAAATTTAATTGATAGAAAAAAAAAAATAATATAAATAATTTTATAAAGTTTTAATAACAAAATAAAACTGAAAAGTAAATATAAAATAATTATAAATATTTTATGCACATTAAATTATTGTTGTACATGGAAGCAAATTTTATTAGCAAATATTTTCTGTAATAAGGGGTGTATATACAAAGTAAATTAATGTTTAATGAAAAATATTATAGAACGCTGGTGCTGTACACAAAATTTTCCCGGGCTCTGTTGCGCGTCAGACGGTTATATATCCGTACAGCAATATCTAGACGCGTACTGTTTTATAAATAGAGAACGCGCCCTCACTACACACTCAAAGCTACACAATTAAGCCTCATATATGTACATACGTTCACCAGTCGAGTGAGTCCCCAAATTGTTTTCGTAAACTATTTTTGATTTTATACATCGCATGTTATTTTATTACTCTGAGGCAAGAATATCATTCTTATCAACTATTTACTAATTACTGTTATTAGTAATTATTTAATTGTTAGTTAAGTAACAGGAGTTAATCAATGTATGCACGGAAAAAAATAAACTATATAAATTGAAAAACGTAATGTAATGAAGTGCTTAGTAAATATTGTCATTCTAAATAGGATTCGATTTATAGACGCAGATAAATTTTTAGGAAAAATGACCCAAAAAGTTTGATACTGTGAAGACATGAGATAAATCGTCGCCTTACGGGTAAATCTCGTAACTGCAAAACTATAATTTTTTCAGAAATCGGTCAAAACATCTATTCTATTACCCGTGCGTTAATGGAAATATTACTCTCTTGAAATGAATCAGTGAATTGTGCTGCAAATCAGTGAATATTCACTGATTTGCAGCACTTTTCACTGATTCATTTTAAGAGAGTATAATTCACAAGTCTCTCGAACACTCTGTTATAATTATTAAAATTTGAAGCTTTTTTTACGCAATAGCAGTCCTAAAGTATGTTTTTCACTCATAATGTTAACTATGAAAAAAAGTAGTTACGAGGTTTACCCAGAAAGGGGACGAAATATCTAAATTTCTCCCATGCACATTTTAAAATATACTACTCTATAGAATATAAATGAAGTGCAACTTCTACTAACACCGAAGTCAAAATTTAGTTACTGACTATAGATGGCCTTACAGTATCAAATTTTATGGGTAATTTTTACTCAAAAGTTATCTGCGTGCAATTAAAACGTAAATCTTTACAGGATAAATATTAAAATTAATTGCCTATGTAGAAAATATGGATATTTGAATTTTAAAAATCGCAACAAACATTAAAAATTTATAACACGTATTATAAAATTTATTGTTTGGAATGTTAAAATTCTCTATATTGACACCCAGGTTTCGGGTTATAATTTCAAACACCAATTTTTAAAGTTTATTTTTTTCAGTGTACACTGTAAAAAAATAGAAATTAATTCGGAGTGACTACGGATTTTATTTAAATCCGAATTCACTCCAGCACTCGGAGTTTCGGAGTTTTTTAAAAAAATCACTCCGCAAAAAGAGTAAATAGGAAGTTGGTCAATCCAGCGAAGTGATTTCGGAGTGACGAGGATTTTATTTCAATTCGCATTCACTCCGATTCGGAATTTTGATATTAAAATAAACTCCCCTTCGGAGTAAATTTCACTCTAAAGGAATTAAACAAAGAAACAGTCATCCGCTCCATATTCACTTCGGATTTAATCCGCATCCACTCCACAAATTTTTGACCAGTGTGAGTAAAAAAGGCCTAGTACCCGATCAGGGAACTAGTACCCGATCACTCCATGTATTTTTATATCTACATTTAGTAAAATTTAGTAAATATAGATATATAAATACACGAGTGATCGGGTACTAGGTCTTTTACCTTATATTTAACTATTAATTATAAATTAATAAGTAACTAAAAGTTAATTTTATTTTTTGGAGTTTAATAATTAAATATCAAAACACCTGAGCGACAAGCATTGATTGCGTTACTAAAATGAAAAGGGCTTTTTTATACATAAACTATATACTACTCCGTTCTCCATCGTCATCGTATCTGAAAGTTAGTTTCACTCTGACGTCGATGAAAGGATCTCTGCCAAACCGGCCGAGTTATTATCCAAGTACAACGCGGGCTCTCCGTTACTTCGAATATAAAATATAAAACTTTATTTGTCTCGACGTCAAACCCAATACTGTCAAAGTAATAAAATAATATTAGTTTAGTAAAACACCAACAACAAAATCACAAAAATAAATTAAATAATTAATACCATATACATTTATTTATTTACATATTTAAATATATATAAGTATATTCGTATAAATATTATAATATAAAAGTATATATAGAAGGAAGAATAAAAATAAAAAGTATGAGCAAAGAGAAAATATATAACATCGATTGCTCTTTCTCACTGTTTCTCAACGTGTCTTGTCTACTGTCTCTCTCAGACATTTGTATCCGCGCATCTTCTGTCTGCGTCTCTCGAGGTCTCCAAGTAGTTGCGCCCTCGCATGTTCCTTCGGGCAGCAGCCGAAGACTACGGAGCGGCAGTGTATGAAAATGTCGCGCAAAACCGCGTTTTATTTAACAGCCACATCCATTATATATTTTTTACAAACTATAATATTATATTGTTTTATATATTAATATTATTTATTTAAAAATATACTATATGAACGATATATACTGCAAGTTATAAAAAATATTTACGATGAATTTTCTTTTGCTGGGAGGATTATAGAGTCGCAATACGACAAGGCGAGCGTAGTCGGGTTTTGTCTGGTGTCGTGGCACGATTCTTTCGCTGGTAACAATCTACAGTTTATGCCAGTGGCGAGTTTAAAACCTAACGGATGCCGTACTATGTGGGTACCATTGGGCCCCGTCACTATTTTTATTTACCAGGCCCAAATTTTTAATAAAAATAATTCCCAATTTTTTTATTAAAAAAATATTTTAAAAAATTTTTTTGACTCAAAAATTATTTATATTTTTTTTTAATATAATAAAATGTCCTTCAGTTCTCCTTTAGAAAAAAAAAAGAAAAAAAAATTCACTTGAACAAATTTTTAAAAATATTGATTTTTTTAAAAATTAAACTTGAAACTCTGTAAATTTGTAACAGAGCTCAACGTTTTGCATCGTCACGTGTACCTACGGATCGATGAAAAAGTAATCGATGTCGTGCGCGCCAGGGTTTTAACTCACTGACAATATTTTAAATTTATAAATTGTTTTTTTTTTTTTTTTTAAATTCAAATAAAATGTTTTCCACAAAATTTGACTTATTAAATAAATATCAGATATCTCTATATGTCATTGCAAAAATTAATTAGGTGTAGAGTTAATTTTATTAACAGTTTACAATTATTTACACACCATAATTACACTGTGTATTGTGTGTACCTGTTTTCCCGAATAACTATTTATATACATAATGCATAGTCGTTGGTAAATTTGAATAGGGCTGTAAGTACCTTTTCATTCGACGGTAATTGTTCTATTACCTTCCTCCTCTCAATTACCCCGATACCGTAGTACTTGCGGTGTGTCTTTCAATAAGGATTATCTTGTGTTTTAAACGTCATAAATTATGAGACGGCTCATTCATCGTTTTATATACCAAGCAAACTCATAATTTAACTTTAACGCCGTGAATGACGTTTGACGCCTCCTTTACTTATTACCCCATACATATATACATATATACATACAAATATAAATTTATATGTATACATATATACTTAATCTATATAACAGAGAGTACATCGGCTATTTGTTAAGTTTGGGCGTTTAATCGAAGCATTAAATTGATTTTACGATCAGCTGTTAAGATTACGTACCGATACACCCCGATACACACACAAATATACATCTACATCGACACTATACATTGCCGTGGTATTACACACAGCTCTAATATTGCACGTGTAATATATTTGTATGTTGTGTTAGGATAACACGTGGTTATACCGACAAAGTGTCCAGTGTTAACAGCCAAACGATATTCATTTTCATCGGAGGCATCGGAGTAACAAGATACAGAGACCTGACAATACCAACACATGCAAATTACTGATTTCATAAAAAAGGACAACGACAACAACATCAACAATCATACGGACGTGTGTATATTTCTACGAGGACCTTCCGAAGGACGTGTTTATTATTAGTATTTTTTATTTTTCATCTCACCGCGTGGTTTATTCTTCTCTACGGTACACGCAACTAAAAACGTACATACATATATTATATTATATAGTTATATATATGTTGCTTAAATGTATGTATGTATATAAGTACATATAACTCTTGAATAAGTATCGCGCGTCGCGCGCACGCATTCGGTGGCATTTCACGGCGCGCACCTCATTAAGATTTTACGACTTGTTGGATGATGGACGGGGTCATTTACACCCGTTCATTCAGAAGCTGTTTCCACGTTTTGCATATTACTTACTACAAACTTTGTATATAAATGTTATAAAATTAATTACCATCATCGAGTCTAAAAAAAATAATGACGTCTCTATATCTTCAATACTAGAGAATAATTCTCGGTACTTAGTATTTAAAAAAATTCAAATTTTAATGAGAGTAAATTTAAAAAAAAACTAAATAGATAAAAAATGAAAGCGCTTGTGGATCGACAAGAATGTGGAGGCTGAAAGCGCTTCGGCCGAGTGCGCAGTAGTTTACAGCAAGCGAACTAACAGCCCTGGCCTCGTCTCCCTTGGATAATTTCTCTCGGAGTTTTATCCCACGATCGAGAACAATTGTCCCGGGTTCTCCTGCGTCGTTGCGACGGCACTGAGTCCCGTAGCGCTGAGCCGGAGTGCAGGTGGGCCGAGAGCCCACGGAGAGACCCGAGTCTGTACGTAGGAAACCCGAACATCGGTACTCGTCGAAGACTGTTGTCAGAGTATTTCAGTAATGCTTTACATGGCCAACCAGCAAGTAGGTTTGTCCGTGAGAGTTGTTTTACGTCCAGTGATCGTGCGGTGTTTTATTGTACAACCCGTGCAAACGTTATACACACTACACTACGGCTTACGGCAATCGTGAGACCGTGACGATTATATATATATTCTTATATATATATATTTAATATTAATAATTTAAATAAAACTAAAACTTGAAGATTCAAAGTTTCTATAAAATAAAATTTAAACTTAAATAAAATCGCAACTGTGGACCTTTAAAGGTCGATTTTTTTTTCTTGTACTTGAAAAAATAAAACGGCTTTATCTCCTGTGCTTTGTATGGTTTACGAACGATCCAAGATGCTGTCATCAGTGCCAGCTAAATAATAATGTGGTGCGACGTTGGTCAGGTGAGTTTAGTGAACGTTTACACATCTTGAGGATTTACGGTTTTATTTTACCGAAAATGTGACATATATAATAATTTAGTTATAGTTTTTAATTATATTATCAAGTAAAAATATCATTATCGCTCTGTAATACGGCTCCGATAAATGTGGAGGTGAATTTTTTATGGTGGTAAAATAATTCCGAGTATGAGCGAAACCTTCCGCTGACCCGAGTGCTCCAGACGTCCAACTATTTGTACTCGGACGTTTTTTTTATGTTACAAGTGTCTTTTTTCATCCACTCGGTTTTTCATCATTTGCTTGCGTTATTTATTTATTTTTTTATTTTCCATTTATAAAATTTAAATTCTGTGAAAAAATTGTGTTTTTTTGTTTGATAATTTATCATAGGCGAGCATTAAATTGTAACTTTTTTTGAAATTATTTTAAAATTTAGTACTCTACTAATAATTTTCTCTAAAAATTATTTAGTTCCTTGTATCCGAGCTTTTACAGTTTATTTTAAAATCAAAACTGAATTTGAATTTTCCGAGCGTAACAAAAATAAGTAATTATTACAAAGATAATTTTGGTAACAAGCGTCATTGTAATTTAAATTTTTATCAGCTCGTAAAACTTTCACCTGTGTTAGATAGAAAAAGTCTGAGGAATATTAATAAATATGTTAAAAATAGTTAATTACAGAGCCTAGAGCTGTTTCAATAGATAGTAAACTGTCAAAAAAGTAAAACGAAGCGTACGATAATGGATAGCGGTGGAATGTCAGATTTGACGCGTGGTAACCTCGTGTTCGGTTGTTTGAATTTGAAGCGATCCCGCGTTTCTTTGGTCTGGTGAGTGTGCGGAGGGAGTGCGAGGAGGAAAGGAAGTACCGGATTCGCGAGTTGAACGAATAGAGTAGATAAGAGAGCGGGGAGAGACGACAAGAGCATCAGTAAGCGGCTGAGCAGACTGTTTTGCTTCTTCTCTTTACTTGTGTTATATTCGATTAATTCTATTGGAGCACTTGTGTTGGTATATAACATTACAAGACATCAACCCATCGAGGTATCTGTACACATATACATATATAAGTATATATATATTTTACATGTATGTGTGATATAAGTATAGTAAATCGTCTCACACATAAGTACTACAATAATATATATATATATATTATATGTGTACAGCTCTACCATCGTTAAGTACAGGAAAGTCTCGCGGGCACTTATGACCAACCATCGAGCGGCCAACCGTTTCTATGACTACCTTTACAACAACAACTTATTGTAGGGAAGTTTTTTTTAAATATCACAACTTCATTTTCCACCTTTACTTCACTTTACGACCACAAGTATTTCTTTTTATGCGTGGCTTCAATTAATGTTTACTTATATAAGTAGTAAACTGAAGTTGCAAAAAAATGAATAAAATATAAGTACTTATATAAATATTCGTTTAATATAAGATAATATATATACTATTGAAGCGTTTATTTGTAAATTATATTGTCGTAAAAGTCAAAGAACTTGTATTTAATTCAAGTACTTAGTGATTGCACTTGCATGCATGTATATATATATATATATATATATATATATATATTTATATAAGTATTTATTTAGACATGATGTATCATATTTTCGAGACTAAACGCATGACTAACGCACACGGCTTCGCGAGCTGCCGAGAAATTAGGTCTCGAGCGATGCCTGACAAAAGCCCAACTCCACGTGGTTTCCTCCAGTTCATCCCCCTAATAGAACTCCGCTGTATATATGTATATATATGAGTAGTTTTAGTCGCGTGCCCCACTGACGTATCTATTGTCTTTTTAACAGAGCCACCTGATCTAAAGAAACTTATTATATATATAAACAATATGTATATAATATAAGTATTATAGTCACAGGTGGATTGTCAATGAATTCAAAGTCAATAGCGACGCATTGATCGGCTATAATTGATATTTTATTACACATACATATCGTATATTGTTCTATTATTATCACCATCATCGTAATCATGAACATAATCATAATGAATATTAAATCGAGTAGAAATAGGTGATGAGTTTTTAAATGGATAGGTCGTTGAATTCGAAAGGTATAAATAGAAGAGACGTTAAGTGGGGAGTGGATTTAATTGTGACGCAAAAATAAACCAGTTGGATTAGTAAGTAATGATATGAGACATGTCTGGGCTTTGCGTCTCTATAATATATAATACTAGAATACGGGTCATTTTCCGGTTTGGACATGTCAATGCGTTCTATATAAATATACATTGGGATTGTATGCAACAACAATCTAGCTTGTACTCCATAAATTTATATCAAATGTACACATATCATCGGAGTTATCGTATGCGGCAATAGCCAATGTAGCGAGTGTTGACTGAAACATTTTCGTCCAGCAGACATGTCTATTTTTTGTTTGTCTTTTTTTTATTGATGACGATGATGATGATAGATAGGCCGTAGTATGTCTGGTAGCAGGTGTTGCGAGACAATATAAACTCAAAAATATCTATATACATGTAATTTATATGTGTATCTTTATGAATATATGTTGATATAGAGGACAAGTAGATTGGTCTTTTCCCCCGGAGAGCATTAATGAGAGTAAGAGCGGGATAGGCAGTATAGAGAGTGAGATATCGTCGTTGGGATCTGTCAATAGATTTCCCATTCATAAATTCGCCTCGAGCGTCATAGTTTCGTTAGCGTGAAAACTCTGCGCAAGCGACCACGTGGTGGCTTTGAAGAGCAACGAGACTTGATTTACGCGCGGTTTGTTTCACAGTTGCGCCCGCCTCCTTTCCATCCCGCCTCTCATTTGTCTGGCTTGTTCACTTTATATACACTCTACACTAACGCCGACGTCGACCTCTTGCTCTTTCTTTTGCTACTTCAAACACCTCCACAACCTTAAATACTACTACTTATACTACCTCTACCTCTACCACTACCACTATAACAACTGTATAAACTCATACTGATATTTACCGTACTCGTTATTCATTATTTTTTCGCACACGATTTACTTGTCATGCTCTCACGTCATTCGTCTCTCTTATACAAATAACTTATAATAAATATACACTTAGGTATTTGTATTATCACCAGGTTATTAATATTATTTATTTTCATGTATACCTGACCCTCGACAACAACTTATCCTATTCAAATATACCAGCATGTTTTTATTATATATATAATTATCAGTTTTACCCACAACTATTACATGATTCTGCCAAAATAACAATTTATTTTTCACATCCAATCCTATTCAACCTCATTTCAGTCAAAGACAAACCAAAAAAATTTAAATAAAGACTGAAAGTGAATTAAGTAAATGAATTTACATTAGAACACGTGGTCTGTCTGGATCTCTTGCTAATAGACATTTATTCAAGCGTGGTATTGTTTTGTTTACATTTACAAATAGACATAGCAATTAAGAGACCACTCACGGGTATTACTACAAGCGAATCAGCTGACTCAAGTAGTAAAAAAAATAAAATACCCAAACATATACATACACATACAAGTATACATAAAACGTAGTATCTCATCGCGATTACACGTCACTAAAAAAATGTTGACTATATGAATGTACTACGTAATAATATAATAAAAATGTATGTACACGTGAATTGATGATAGTAAGATAATTTATATTATTATCGATGTGTGTAATTATCGAGTTGTAAACAAGTGCTGTATATAACTATGTATTACGTGACATCGTTCGATTATCACATTAAATGTCATTGACTTTACTTTTATATGTTTTTATATACATAGATGTATGTGTATGTATATAAATGAAAATAAACTGTTGACTAATTCTTTCATCAACAGGTATAACAATACATAGTTTAAAAACATCTAAAAATAATCTATAGGTTTATGAATGATTTAGTGTAGATACGATAATCGAGTTGTACTTAAAGTTGTTATATTTTGTTTACTTAAACTATGAGCCATCATTCTTAATTTAAAACCACAGTGGGGCGTCTTTGTCCGAGTTACCAGTTAATTTGTACATTTTGAATCGTTCAGGTATAGTGTTAAAGTGTAATAGTAGTAGTAGTAGTAGCAGTAGTAGCCGAGAAATTACTTGGAGCATAGACTTTGTGGTAATGAAAGATGAATAATATGGTACCTGTCGTGCGGGGACTCAGTTGCGGTCTCAAGACCCAAAACGACAAATATATAACACCACAGTGTACCATGCATGGTATATAATAGAGAACAGAAGAGAAGAGAATGGTTTATTGGCGCCGGCTCTTTGATTTCGACACACTCTATGTTACTGCTGCAGGTGTCACACCAGCTATATATAACTACTACTATATAACACACATTTTTGCCATTATTATTCTCTTTTACACTCATTCGTCGTCTGTCCTTGACCCTACCTAAACCTTCTATATAACGAAACTCGAAAAATACTACCATCGTTAAACGGAGACGTTTTGCCAGAAGGGGAATTTACACTCAAACATCTTACTATGTTTATATATTTATTATATCTTTTATTATATCCAAATACTACAGATCGACAATGAACGATTGCCCGGAGCATTTCCTCATACAATTACCTTCACAAATACATATCCCTTGATTCACCGGCAAGATATCTTGTGCACGTGTTTTTACAACTCTGACAGTGACGCTCATCCGCATATATCTATATATATTTAAGTACTATAGGATGCATAATATACACATGTACATGTACACAGGGAAACACGCGACATCGTTTCAGAGACAGAAGCAACAGCTGACGCTATTGACAGATCGGATGTACATATACATATATATGTATATATATATATAAGTACTTTTGAGTGTTTATATGCAGGAGGAAATAGTAAATACACGTGGTTCCACGGAGAAATCGAAGCTCCGCAGTATGCGTGGAGCGTGTCATCCCTCTGCTTATCACCCCTCAATTCCCGGCGACGGCCCGGTCGCCAACCTCTTTCTACTACACTACTTCCACGTTCTCTCATACTACTACCCCCTTTTCATTCTATCTATATATGTATGGAGCACCTACCCCCTAGCCCCCAATCTCCAATCTCTTGTGAAACGTGTAATGCATTTCGACGTCCTTGCTCTCATTTCACGATTTACTTTCCGATACTTTTGCCCCGGAACTGTTTACTATTATTATGTATATTTGTATTTTAAATTCCTTTATTTTTTTTACCCTCGTCACGGAAAGTGATCAACCTGCTGTACTTATTCGCATTACTCTGAATATTTTTCGAGGTCGTTTACTTTTATTAACGAAATTAAGTTTGAGATACTGACTAAACATGCAACTTGGAAACGTCACGACGATGGTTTTGACCGCATGTTATGTGCAATTTCGTTTATATGTATACAAAAGACACATAACAACAGGTGATGAATAAATGTACCGTATAATACACTTGTGTTTATCAACTTAAATACATTTTAGTCTAGCTGTTTAGTCTAGTTAAGATGTTTCTTATTCACCTTGTGTTAAATAAATTTAATGCAGGAATTGGACTTTAAGAAGAGACAGATATATAGCCATCAAGTTTACATGTCATACGCCTCGTGTAAATTACAAGATTCACTTTAAAGTTTATACTTATGCTGAACTATGCATAAGTTAATCTCACGGAAACACGCAAATGTAAATACTATTAATTGCATATAAAATGTAAGCGAGTACATGTATACAAAAGTAATTGTCCGTATAATAATATATAAACGTTATCAAAGAATGATCTTGTATCCATTCACCAATTCTTTCGTACTCTTGTTCCTCTTTCATCATCATCATCATCGTCGTCGTCGTCGTCTGAAAAGTGTAAACTCAAAACACAGAGACCACAAAGCTACGCATGTAAATTCTTCGTTATGCTTATACACTTGAGAGTTCTTTCACGTGGATAAGAGAGCAGTAGCAAGTTGGTAGTTAGTGGTCGGCCCCCTGTCCCTTTACCTCTTACACTCAAGGGAGCATCAGTGAGTAATAAGAGGCATCAGCATCAGTACCAGTAACAGCAATAGAGAGATGTCAGAGGAGGCCGAAGAAGCGCCACTGGACGCCGTGTAGCGACGGATATCTGAGGGATCACGTGCCGCGCATAACTTACTTTCCCACCACTCCTTTCAAAGTGGCACGCGCCCCTCGTGCCGCTCTTGTCTGGTGTTGTTTGTGTCCGCCTTCCTTCGATTCCTCGATTCGGCCCGATCAGCGTGCTCTCTGTAACCTTCGTCAGTCGCCAGTGTCGATGCGACTATAACAGACAGACACCACACATTTGTATCGCCAGCTCTACAATATAAATTACTGCATTTGATGACACTCAGATTCGACCAGCTGATTTATTTTATTCATTAATAGGCTTTCTTCCGCCATCATTAGATCTTATGTTCATTTTCAATAAACGAAAATACTTAAAAGTATTTTCTACCACCATGAGCTTTGATTTTCACTGAGTAAATTTTCTGAACCCGATAGATGATCAATAAATCCTAAGGCTCTTCTTTGAATACGAATTTCTGTAGAAAAAAATTTCAAATTTTATTAAAAAGTATTACTTTTAACCACGTGTTTTGGGTTTGTAACTTTTTCTACTTATTCAGCCGTGATATTATTTTTTTGCTGAAGGCAATCTTTCAAGCTTGCACACAGGTGGCACCGGGTATCGTTTACTCGTGTAAAATAGTGCGATGCAACGCTGATAACGCATGTTAATGCTGCTGTATATATAACTATGTACATTTACTTGCATATATGTATCTATGCATGTAAGTAAGTAAGGGAGAGACAAGAAAAGTGTGTTTATCATATGCAAATTTATTGAGACTGACTAGTGGTACGAGAGGAGTATAAAAAGATTGAAAAGCGACGGAGGAGAAAGATTTAAAGAAACAGCAGGAAGAAGTTGCCGTTCAGTGAACGCAAGTACTTGACGAGTTTCTCTTGAGTTGGCAACAACTACTGGCAGTAGCTACGAAAAACCATACTGTTTATATATATACATTACATATATATATATGTATTCTTCTTCCTTATTTTCTTTTACTCTTTTATGTCTATATATATTCTATCGGCACAAGTTCAATCTTCGGAAGTCTTTTGCTCGACCGAATAGTCCTGGGTATAAATCCAATCGATCAGAGATTGGTTTAGATTAAATTGTCTGGAATGGAAGAGTCATTTAGGATCTTTGGAAAACTTTAGTCCTTTATTATTATTTTTCTCTATCTATATAAAATTTTTTTATTTTTACAATATATCAGTGATTGTTAGTAAATTTTTCTACGTAAAGTCGCACTGAAAATTTGTTACAAAAAAAGGAGAACAAGCTGATGAATAATATAAAGGATTTTCATATGTGAATAATATGCAAATGTTGATAAATTATTAATACAAATAATAAATTAAACCACGTGTGAGGTTTTTGCATTCCTGTACAGGTGGCAGCACGCGATAGTACACTCATACAAATATCTGCATGCTTACTTACAATATCAGACATACTCGTGAACTCGTTACCACATGCACACACTAGTCCCGACAACAACGACGACGCGACAAGATCTTCTGCTCATAAGCACGTTAGTTGAGTCTACTTACGCAAGAATTCTATACTAGATACGCACCACTCTTACATACGTACTAGACGTACATTGGGTTTATAATGCATGCACATGTCTCTACATATACATCAAGTTATCACATACGTATGACGTACCTACCGCCTACACAACTAACGTACAAAGCCTAAGTATCTTCATATATGTTGAAAATTTATCTCGTAACCATACTTTAGTGAACAGGAAAAAAAGATAATTTTCTTATAGAAAAAATAAAAAAGGCTAATGTGTGTTCAACCCCTCGACTTGTATTGCAATACTGGAAACTTTTTAAAACTTATTTGTATTCGTTTTACATAATACATCAACTACGTCAGTTACGACATTGTACGTACGACAAACAACAATGTAACATAATAAACAAAAGCTTTATAATTATTTTTGCTAACTGAAAATTTATAATTTTAAAAATAAAAAAAATTATAGATATTTAATTCAAGATTTGAATTGAATTATCAATAAATA
Source organism: Microplitis mediator (assembly GCF_029852145.1). Classification (NCBI taxonomy): domain Eukaryota; kingdom Metazoa; phylum Arthropoda; class Insecta; order Hymenoptera; family Braconidae; genus Microplitis; species Microplitis mediator. The sequence goes on along the minus strand of NC_079978.1, from coordinate 7,879,374 downwards.
TGTATGTAGAGATCATGAACTGAGAGCTTTTAATTTGTATTTATTTTGAGTAAAAAAAAATTTTATCTTAAATCAAAGTCAGTTGCTTAAGTAAATTAAATTACTGACGCCTGCGCAGAATGTTGAGGGAATTTTACTGGCATCTAAGTCATGTAATAGTAGTATTGGGTATAGTAGTATAGAGGTTGAGTTGTTTTTTTTTTTTTTATACTCTTTTTTTTTTTTTTTATTTATTCCTTTTTTGCTGTGTTAGACGTTTGCGTCGACTCGCAACGGAGTAGTGGGAGGTTTAATAGGACTTTGGCGCCACGACGGCGGCTGAACGAAGTACGACCACGTGCGCACGCTATCGAACGGCGCCACCCCCGATGGAGCCTTGCTCCCCTTTACTCCCTCTCGTCTCTCACCCCTACAGTCACTGTATGCTCTTGTCCCCTTCAACGTCTCGCCCACACTCTCAGTTATATACATCCCTATATACATATATATGTATCCCACCCGTCCACACACCCCAACTTTACTCTCCTACTCAACCCTCTCTATGCACTGCGTTCAACTAAAGCATGGCATGTACCCCCTTCTCGATCCTACATATATATATTTATATACATATATACAATCTATGTACATACGTATGTATATGTATCTCCAGCCTGTAGCTGTATTTTCGAATGAGCTGGATATATCGCGAGTGCTATATAACGTGTACGCTTACGCCATTACCGACGCTTGAATTTCACTTCGCTTTAGTCAAGCGTTTAAGGAATTATTCTCTTAACTTCAACCGCTTATTCAATATATTTTTCATCTTAAAATATATTTTAATGTATATATATATAACTTTTATATAGTAAATAAATGCTTATGATAAATTTAAATCATTAAAAACATTGTATTAAATAAATTCAATTTAATGAGATAATTAATTTTGTGAAATTAAATTTACTGAAGACAAAAGAAAAAAAAATAAAAGGAAAATATGAATCTCGTAGTTTAGAAAAGTACGTTGGCTCGAAGAGAATGTGCATGTATATGTAGTCAGATGAACCTTCTTCTTTCTTCTTGGTCTTGTTCTTCTTATTCTTTGGAGTGAAGGAATTTCCAAGGTGTATTCCCGAGTCCACACATGTGTACGTCACATCCTTCCAAACCAGTTTCACACGGACACAGGAGTAGTATAAAGTCGAAGCCTTTACTTCGTCCTCCTTGAGAGATCGACCGATCTCTCTTTACTACTCTCTATATCTTTCCTCCTCACTGTCTTTTTTTCTTCTCGTCCCTATCCTCATTTTTCCTTTCTACATCACCTCCTTGCGCCCTCACCCGCCCACAAACTATTTTCTCTCTTTTTCTTTTTCACCTCATTACTTTTTTTATTTTCTTTCTTACGCTCTTTTTTTCTAGACCTCCTTTATTTTTCTTATACTTAGTGGCCCCTTTTTCCTTGAAACCGTCTCTTCTCTATTCTCACATGAGCATGCCACGAGACCTCTCTTTCCTCCGGGCATCACTCAGGTGATTTTTGAAACTCTCTCATGTAAGTACACAAAGTCAACATATAGGCTGCAGTGCGATCGTGCGTGTTCAAAATGAAAAATTCAACCGAGATGTAACGGTATCACTTATACCCTAATACCTCCATACTTTTGCAGCCTTAAACTAACTCATTATTAACTTGATGCTGTCAAAGGGTTGAAGTTTACATTCACTTGTTCGATTTTCAAGTCAAGTTTAATATGTTAGAGCCTAAAGTTTAAATTGATAATCAAGTTATACACATATTCTGGTCAGTCTGATCTTGCACTTGTCAAATAAACTCAATGTTGCTTTGTTTGAATTTATTTATTTATTTTTACTGTAAATAAATTACATACTAGAGCATTGAATATTGATGAGCACTTATGAAAAATGAATGATTATTGTACATAATACAATATCAACCAAATTATATTGCGGGGAATTTCTTGTTACTGTTTTTTCACAATCTAATGCATCGCGTGTACATCAGGATGTCACACCACCGATGATGTTTGTATTTTTCCCGCGCATCAATTGATAACATATCGGCTGCGGTGCATATACGAGCTGGTGAAATAACAAAATACATATACATTCTATCAAGTTACATACATGTATACCGTGTATGAATAAGTATATATGTATATAAATATGAAGGTGGGGATAAACAGTAAGATAGTTTAGTTTAGTTGCATAAAGTGGGGAATAGAGAGCGCTAAAAAGGTCGCGGGTAGTGGGGGTTAAATTGTTAAAAAGAGACAGATAAAGAAGTTGTGAGGCAAGAATAAAAAATAAAAATATATGATGGTCGTGTGAATGCCACCAGTCGGTTGAAATCAGTGGCATTGACGAGAGCACGAGAGAACTCGCCGTCGACGAGTATTAGCCATGCTAGTCTCTGTTAATTCTATATATATACTGGTTATCTTTTTTCCTCTTGTTGTATTCTATCTCTTGTAATATGTCTGTCCTTATTTTTAAGCTTAATGATTGGTCACAGTAGTTGTTGCTACCGCCACGGCCAGAGGCTCTCTAATTGCCAGTATGATCCCTGAACTCACTGGAGATAATCATCCTCAGGATCCCAACACAGTGAATATCTCCGTGGCTTTTGATCGTCTAAATAATAATACACACATGTGTTTCATCTGTTTATTATTATTATTTTTTTTTTTCTATATGATGCTGTCACAATATTTCAAACCTGTGACACCCATCAAAGTTACTGCAGTAGTTATTTGCATTCCATTATTTTCAAAAATATATCAAAATAAAATAAACTTGTTGGTTTTATGTGCATCAATGGTTCTTTAATTATTCTGTATAAAAATTGCCAATGATTTGTATCAGACATTTTATATGCATATATATACATGTAGATTTAACCAAAAACAAAGTCTTGAACGAAACGTTACGAAGGCCAACCAGATAATAGAAATGGTGTCTCCAAGTTTCAGATCAACCTGTTTGGCGCGTTTCCACGGTTGAAAATTCTTATCCACCCTCGGCATCACTTTCACGATGAATAAAAAAAAAATTTATATAAAAAATGAAAAAAAAGTCGACTTGCTTCGTAAGCACAATTTTTCTCAGCCTGTTTTTTATGTAGTTGATTTTTCAACTTTTATTGTATTATTATTATTTATTTTGTTTCTTTTTCGAGTATCATGATAAACTTTAAAAAGATGCATTTTAAAAAGTCTATTTTTGTTTCTTTAAAGTTCATTTATCTCATCCTTTAGTCTCAACGGAAAATCTATACTTGAAGGAATAAAAGATAAAGAGCAGCCTCATCTACTCTGTCCCAACTATATACATTTTAATCTGCATTATTGTTATTATTTTTTTATCTAACGAAGAAAAAAGTAAAAAATAAATTGGGGTTTTCAATTAATCATTTATCAGAGGGATCACTAGTGTAAATATAAAAATTATAATAAGGTTAATAAAAAAGCAATTAATTAAAGCATAAAGCAAAGGTTCAATGTAATCTTGTGTCATTATAATAATGAATAACTTGACTTTTCTCGTGGCTTTTCAGACTCGGAATCGCTAAGAATTGTTAGATAGTCAAGTCTAGTCTAGTCTTGTGTTAAGTACAGACAGAGTAGTAGAGATCTGACATAAAGAAATAACGAGAAAAATAATCAAAATTTCGAATAATACTAATACTATAACATGTATAAAATATAAAAGAAGCATAAAGTAAAATACGAGTGTAGAAGAGATGACGAAGGAGAAGAATAAAAACAGAGAACGACATTAGAGAATGAAGACGAAGAAGTTGAAGCCAAGACGAGTGGAAGTAGAAGACGTTGGTTGGGGCTATGAGCGAATCGATGTTTTCGTTTCGGAGAACTTTGGAACGAGGGTGGGCCGAGTAGGGTCTGTGAATCAGCCTCTATACTGCTTGCAGTCGTCAGAGCACCCGCTTTACGGCAGTCGTGAGAGAGAAAAAATATAAAAAGAGAGTGAGTTGTATACGAGTGTTAGTATGAGCAAGTGAGACCCTCTATATATATTTATATTTATATGTATATGTATATATATATAAAGAGTAAGAGAAATAGAGTGAACGTGTCAGACAAAGAGAATAAACGTAATACTCGCTCGTGGGGAGTTGCCATGGTAACCCCTTCTCATTCCACCCCTCGTATTCTCTGGCTATGAGGCCGCGAGAGTGGGAGTCTGCGCGCGCACTGCTGCTAGCTACTAGCAAGAGTGTGAGCCATTTAGAGAGTAGGACTTGTTGTATTATGAGTTAGAGTATGAGTCGGAGTTGGAGTGGGACTGGTGGGAGAGAAGAGAGTGGGATATGATGAGAGTGAAGCGGCGAACGGGAGATCTGCTGTGTGTGCGGGTGGCACGAGGAGTGAAAGGGGGAAATATAGCGGCTATAGCGGTGGAGAAGCGAGGGAGGAGTACAGTAAAAGAGAGGAATAGAGAATGGGAAGGACGCTATCAAATCAAGAACGTTGAGACGAGGGAGAGAGAGAAGGATAGAATGAGAGAGAGAGAGAGAGAGAGAGAGAGAGAGAGAGAGAGAGAGAGAGAGAGAGAGAGAGAGAGAGAGAGAGAGAGAGAGAGAGAGAGAGAGAGAGAGAGAGAGAGAGAGAGAGAGAGAGAGAGAGATGAGAGTACCAGGCCGCCAGTGCAATCAACCCGTTGTCCGCCCCTCTCAACTGGGGTGAAACTACCCTCAAGTCAGACGAGGACGCATATATATTGCAGAGGGAGAGCTCCCGTTCCGTGGCGAGCTGATACGAGGTCGGGCGCGGTGGCGGCGGGGGTTGGAAAAAGCAACGGTTAAAAAAAAAGGAGAAAAAAAGAGAGCGCGGAATTACGAGAGATTAGATGCTGGGCCAACAGTAACGAGGCGCCGTTGGTAAAACAGTCTTATCTTTCTCGTTCTAGTCCTCTGTCTCTTTACTTTAACTCTTTGTATAGTAGTTGTAAATTTTTATATTTTTGTTTTCTGTCCCGAAAATTTCATTTTACTTTATCGATGTTCAGCTGTTTACGTTTCCAACGATGACCCCGCCTTGTACGAGTTTTTGTATCTCGCTGACTCAAAGTTATTTTCCGTCAATAAAAATTACTATCTTACAGACACGTTATTTTTAAATTCTCGGACTTGAGTTTAAAGTTAATATTCGGTTTTTTTTTTTTTTTAATTTTATAATTTCTCATGCAGTATTACTTTTTGTTTATTTAGTCAATAATAAACTAATTGTCTTATCTACATTTAAAATTAAAAATCATTGATTCTCATTTGCTGTTGCTTGTAATCAACGGGTAAAATTCCACGTTGATTATTTTCTTGTAACAGAGCGAATTGATACCTTATTTTTTAGGCTGCTACGTTCTCATCACCGTCACTGGATGCCCCAAATATCCACGGGTAGAAAAAGAGTATCGTTGCTACAGGCTCAAAGTTGACCTCTGGGTGAAGGTGTTGAGCATACGCTTTTTTTTATATACATGTATATGTATTTATATATTGGTTGGTGTCTTGTAGTGTTTTATATAAAACCGTAGTTGCTCTATTCTCCTGAAACCAGTTTTCCTCCATACGACTGTCAAGTATGCAAGTAAGAAAGAAAACATGTATAGAAATATTTGAGAGGGAAAGAGAGAAAGAGGGATGAGAACACTCGCGCAGGTTCTCTTTCTCACTGTGTGTATTGCATACACCACGACCAGACAATATGTACACATACGCACAATATACCTACAGATATATATGTATATATATGTAAGCTTTGACTGTATGGCACGCCACGCAGTGCTGCGCCACACGTCAGCTAAACTAGAAAGTTGCTCCAACCGACACCAAAGAAGCAGCGCAACTCGCGCGCGAGGCTATGAGCCTTTCGAATCCCAACTGACATTATTTTCTACAGTTCAACATAATAATCCTAGCAATATTACAAAAGCCAAAAAATTATTTAACGTCAAAAATTTATTTTTTATTTTATAAAAATAGCAATTTAATATTTTAAATAATTTGTTTAATCATCAACTTTGTATAGTATTTAGAATACATTGTTTGAGAAACTCGTTCAAATTTCTCTTTGTCATCATAATGAGAAGAAGCAGAAAAGCAAGAATAGAATAAGAATAAGAATAAGAAAAAAACTACTTATATCACGGTCAATTTATATTTGTGGCTCATTGGTGTATAAGTAGTTAAGTTTAATTTTCACTAGTAGACGTATTGACAAATTTAGGACACGTCAAATGATCTATCTCATTAGGGCGTTCACTGGGATCACCCTGGTCTAGGCCAGTGTCGTGGCGACAACCCCATTCTCGTGTACTCTGCAAGTAGAAAGTCTCATGAGGCATTTATGTTCGACAGTAGTACGACGTTGAGCGGACTCGAGAGCGTGGGTATCAGCACGGAACCAACGCTACAACGCATCAGTGCTCGGTTGCCACATTTCGAGGCCTCTGGCTCTGCCCTCTCGCTCTTCCTCCGCGAGTACGCGGTTGCCAAGTCTCAACTGGCGGGAAATCAACGTTTCGAAAAATCTTTTACCGACCAACAAGCCAAATTATTTTATTATAATTACCCCACTATTATTATTAAAAAATTTTTTTGTTTTCTAATAATATCATATATTTCCTTTACCTCATTAACTCGCCATTTGTTATTTCTATACTCAAACCTACACTTCCATAACAGCATATAAGTCTACAAAATGTATATACATATTATACTGTTTAATATAGCATAGGATTAAAAATAGACGAGACCACCGTCACTGTGAAAATAGTTACTCAAAATATGCGTTTTCGTGTGCTTTCGGGTTTTAGTTACGGCGACATAATATATATATATATATACATATATAAGTATATATAAGTAAACGTGATGATTTTCTGGCGCTCGCGAGGCCAAAGAAGAAGGAAGGTGTACAGTTTTAGACTACGGACTGGCGCGTCGGCGTCAAGTTAAAAATAACAGTACAACCGATCAACCAGTCGTTGCCGTTGGTACTCTACACTGGTATATATGATGTCTCGTTGCCGTTCTAATCTACCCAGTACTACACAAAAAGTGTCATGCTACTTATTTTCTTCATATCACACATTACCTTACTCATTACGTTACACATACTTATAAATTTTACACTCGCTACCTAATTTAACATTTTTTATACAATTTCATTTTATCATTACATTTATTTTAGTCTCTTATCTCATATCACAGCAAACTAGTGTATTTTATATACTAAAACATTATTACTGCGACAAGTTACAGTTTATTTGTAGTATATAAATCAGCTGACTGGCATTGCAAACACAGTACTGGACTCTCTTTTCTTACTTGTCTTTTATTGTTTACTCCTCATAAGTACATTGGTCTTTGGTCACTGCCAAGTATTTTGTGCTGTCATGACTCGGACTGAACACACTACAGTCGTGGAAGAAAACACTGGTCAACCAGCAGTTGTCCTTCTTATTGTATTCCTCTGGTTATTAGTTTAACTTTGTCCTTTCGTACGTTATTCAATTATTGAATTGTCATTTTATTTGTACGTCGATCGGAAAAGTAAAAAGACATTGCAGGATGACAAAGGCTGCACCCAATGAAAACTACACTTCGATCACGGTGGTTAACAATCTTGGGTGAAATTTGTTGAGCAAACTTTCACGAACATCGCGTAACCTTGCCTCCGCCTTGGGCTTATATTCAACCCACTGGAAATTTTATTTTTATACTAATATATACATGTTTACATATCATATGTAAATATTCATTATATTTTGCATCCAAACATGTAAATATCTGTACATAAAATGTGTTGATTATCTTATTACGTGTATCCAAATTCACGCATTTAGCTTTTCGTTTTAAACATTTCCTTAAATTGATGAAAAAAAAAAAATAATTTTTGTTCTCCGAATTGTTGAGTTCGCGCTAAACATTGAACTGATAAAAGAATAAACATCAAAATTTTTCAATGGCAAGTAAATATAAAGGACGAGGTCAATCAGGTGCATTATATATTTTATCTTGGTGGTAAATCACGTGTAATCATTCATAACGTTTGTTGAGATGTATCACGATCGCCCAGGAAGCATAAAGAATACCCGAGAGTCAGGAGATCCCAATACTCTTGTTTAACTTGAAAGAGGTTACAGCTGGTCTTAGGATATATATCTAATACATATTACTAGTCTACTAGTTACTAGTATAGATAGTTTAGGATGTACGGTATCGTTTATTACAGCTCTGTAGTCTGTACTCTGGATGCGGCCGCTGGCGTCAGAAGAGTGTACATCGCACTCACTTCCCACCTCTCCTTTTTGCACTTGGTCACGAGCCACGTTATATTATTATTGCGGGATAAGTTTAACATAGAATCAAAGTGCAACTAAGTTTCACGGATCCCAAGAGCGCTAACAATCCTTCTCATATATGATGAGAGACCACGCGGCCTTCCCAATTACTCGTATACGTCCTCAAATGCACAGAGGTCATTGAATTCCATTTAGTAACGCACCTGTATACCTCTCATATATGTATTTATATCCTACTCATGCCTTTTTTTCCTTTATATATGTATACTCATATAATGTATATGTATATATATGTATCTTCACAGCTTCAGAAGCTAGAGTATAACAGCCGGACAGGATGAAAATGATTACAACCTGGTGGTTTGAATTTAGTATAGAGTGTGGCGGCTGGTAGTTGGAATATGGTACGATGAGATATTGCATTCTCTTTTCTTATATATAGCCAACAACACACTATGGCCACACCTTTCACCAACACCCAGAGCAACCTAAGAGTGTAAGTTGTTGGTTGCTTGCTTATGTTGGGTTGCTCGGCCTGATTGGTTATATGCTGGTGTACTAGAGCTGGTTGCCAGCGGCGCAATCGCCAGAGAGTAGCATAGCCTCGTTCTATGTCCTGTGATGCTGAGTAAGAGCTATGCTAGTAAGCTGCTTGAGCAACCCAACGAACCGGCTCTGCTGGACCTGGCTGATGATTGCAAGACTCTGGCTCTCTACTCACAATCAGTTGCGACTAACAGTAAACTCTCCCACGTAGTTATAATACTCTAGCATGCGAGTTAGGTCTAACACCGCGGTCGTCATTGCTGTTGCAAAAGGATTTGCTGCAGTCAAGGGTCTCCTTTTGCTCCAATGTCCAAGTTAACCTGGATTTAGGCTTAGGTTCTGTATTCTAGAGCATAGACAAGGAAGTGTATATAAGAATATACATTGTATACAGTACAGCAAACAACTGTTAGTCTGGTATCCAGGTATCCACGAGGAATACCATTGCTCCTAGTCTCCATAGCTTACACCAAGGTAGTAACTAATACCGAGGATTCAAAGTTGAGTTTAAGTAAATGCCAAATAGAACTTCCTCCGTCGCTTCGACGACTTGGACAAAAGAACCCGACAGCCGCTCCGACCCTTCGTTGTATATAAAAGGCTCTGGCAACCCTCCTTCGAACAGGGGTACCGATGGGGTCTTTACCCTAAATATAACAATGCTTTTCTGCTTCCCCAAAGCACAAGAGAGCTCAGGCATCAGTATTACTAGCTGCTGCTGCTGCTGTTACTTATGTCTCTCTCATATCGGTCCCTTGTTCGTGATCTAGCCTGCTTGCCCATGTGCCCTTCGTTTTTCTATGAGATCCCTTGGGTCCCCTTCGTCCCCTTCCTCTTCTCGGTAATACAGTATTGTTGATTTTTATATTTTAAGAAAATTATTTTTCTCTATTTTCAATTTTAGTTTAAATAATTTTTATTTTAAACTTTTAAATATTATTAGAAATTTTTATTTATTTTAAAAATAATATCTTATTCATGTTTTTTCTTGTTTCTTTTTTTTTTTTTTTAAACAATTAATATTTAAAATATTGAAAATAATTAATTTGCTCGGTCAACATTTGATTGACCCTTTTAGTTGTGATTAAAATATAAGTAAAACAAAAAATTGTTTGTTTTTCTACGATTGTAAAAGACGACCCGAAAAATTCAAAGGTAATTTACTGTAGGAATAATTCAAAAGAGTCTTTCCGCTGTACGGTTGCCTTTAAAGTATAATCCAAAATTCCATTCTTCCAATACCATCAGCTTGAACACAGTTTGCCGTAGAAGGAGAATCGCTGAATCATGGGTCAGCTGAGGTAGAAGGTAGAGGATACACATCATATATATTCGGGCCTAAAAGTGTCTGACCCTCGTCAAAAATTTCTAGCGGGGTCGGTGAGATCGACATTCGAAATTTTCTTTACCTGAAAAAAGGTCTCAGGTAAAACCCAGGTAGGACCCCACAAAGAGACATTCTTCGGACTTAGGATATTGCTTCTATGATAATGTATGCGTCCTATAGAAAACTACACGTACAAAAAAAAACTTAAAATTTATTTCAATTTTCTGCATAATTTTTCATCACCTCTAAATAATAACTCTTAAATTAATCTTAAATCAACTGCTCTATTCAAAAAATAATTGTTTATATTTTCATACATCTCAATCAATATTTTCCGAAAACATCTTCATATATATTTTACAAGAATCACTAAACACAAATAAATAAGATGTAGACCGAATGTTCTATTATTATAAAGTGTTTAAAATTTTGTTTTCCGTTAGTGCCGTAATGCACACAAAAGCTTTTTCGTGAGACAAAGCTGTAAACTTTGGACTCTCAGATATCACAACACTAAGTGCACTGTATTTACTGCACAATGTTGTTTCCTTATGTTTTACGTCACAATGTAACCATCTTGCCACTTTACTCCAATCACACTGTCCCAAAATTTGTATTTTCTTTGAGTTTTTTTCGTATTTTCTTTGCTGAAAAGATAAATCTATACATTAACCACATTATGCACTAGGCAAAAAGGTAAATAAATAAAAGTATCAACAGATTACATTTTTTATTGTGAATTCAACACCTCTAATACTAAGTCTTAGGAACCTTAATAAATTTAAATGCACCTACTCGTCAACATTGTCGGTAACAGGTTCTTCTATAATACGTACTTATATATTTATATTGTGTTTTATTATATATCTATTGGCATTCTTGCACTCCCTTCTTTTTATTCTTCTTTCATTTTCTCTCATTATACTCTTTGCAAACACACCTTGTCATTGTCCCAAAGCCGCACAGTTCCGGCTTTATGGTTTCTCGACTAGGTCACTACTCAGCAGTAGTTGCAACAGGAATAGTAATAGTATAGTGCGTAATACTATGTAGAAAAGGGGCTAATAATACTAGCTAGAGGGTTAAACCTGCTGAGTGGCCCCTTTATAAGATTTAAACTCCAATTTTTGTCTTGTCGAAAAATTACATTTTATCTACATGAGAGACAATTTCAATTTAGAGATCCAAAGGAAAATAAGGATAATGTATAATGGTACATATATATAGATATAAAAAATTAAAAGAATGATAGACCTTAGGGTTGAGTTATACATAGACAGAATGAGATAGTATGATATATAAATACATTAGAAGAGCAAGAGAACATTGAGTCCCCTTGTCTCCCACGCATCAGACTGCCCGCTCGTTCTTGCCTACCATATGGCCTTTTTTCCTTCACCCTTATGTTACTCTTCTCTACCTTGCTCTTCATTCTTTTTAATGCATACACAATACACATACACATACATACATAAATATATATGTACATATGTATATATACCCTGATGACTCTTCCTGTCAGATGACGAGGGCGCGAATTACTCACTGCACACACGTGCATTCTTTTCCACATTCCGTCAGCCACGCGAAAATCCGGCCTCTACTTTCCCTTTCCCCTTTATTAATTCTATTTGTAAATCATTATTATTCGTGTTAAATTATCATATTTTCATTAATATCTTAAAGGCAAACGAATAATTATTAACGGCTTACAAAGAAATAAGATACCAAGAGATTAAAAATTAATTTTAAAATAAGTTATATAAGAAATTGAGCGGATAGAGTGTAGTTGAGAGTCCCTGGGTTAGGGGAAATACAATCCCTCGTAGAAGTTTCCTTTATTCATCCCCTAATGCAACTTTCACCCGCGTGCAGGCCATCAGTAATGTCTAGCTACAAATATATATATATACATATATGTCTATGGGGTAGCCCATTTATCCCCTCTTCTAATGTTTTCCCGCATATATGTGTGACTGTGACTAAACCCCTCTGTTGTTGTACGCACTTTTATGTGTGTGCACTCAGTCTAGTGTCCATGTACTACTATATATCAGTACATACATATATATTTATATATAAATGTGGAGGAGACAGACGAACCGAGTGAATGGGTTAGCTGTCATCTGGATTCATTAGGGATTACGTTACGTTTTACGCCGACACAAAGGTACATACATACTCGATGAATCCTATGTGTAACGTAACATATAATTTGGTGATTTTATTTACGCACACTAAAGGTATCGGTTAATGAAAAAATTTTTTACACACAAAAAAAAAAGCCAATACAACAAATAAATTTTTTTGTGTTCTACTCTAAAATAATTAAAAAAACGTCGCGATTTAAACGAGAAATTCTTTTTTGTCAGAGAGACTGACAGTATATGTATCTTACAAATTGTTTAAAATAAATGGAGACATTGCATTACAGAGACTTGGCAAGTCACTAGGACACTCATCTTTATCATTATTTCTAAAATCAATTACATACATCAGCTCACAGTAGTGACATAAATTATTAAATGATCACCAGTCTCATACATTGTATTTAAATATCAGTATATAGGATTCAATAATCGTCTTGGTTTTGTGTCGTAAAGTTTCAAGTAAGTCCTTGAAGTCGTTGTCGTGTTGCTCGGCAATCTTATCCGCGAGGTGTTGATAGCGCTCGCGGTTCGCGTGCTTAATCTTTCGACTTTAGACCTAGCCGTCAATGTATACAACTCATCTTTAAACTTTAAAGCTCTTCATTAATAATTAGGATATCAATAGCTGTCTACATCATTACAACCATTAAATTTTTTATTATAAATTCGTATTATTTACTTACTAAATTTAACAAGTTTTTTTTTTTTTGGATAATATTAAACACATATCTTGTTTTTAAATTTCTATAAATGATATTTAGCTGGCAGTGTGAGTCAAGTATACTCTCAACACCGACGCACACACGCACATAAACATCTTTCTCTCTCTCTCGTCTCCTTTCAAAAATAACACTCAGCCGGTTGACGTCATGCCTGGCATCAACGAGGCGCTGCTGCGCACTCAACGTCGTCGTCGTTCGTCACTGGAGCCTACACAATAACTCATGATGATAACTATTCCGTGTATTATTCACATATTTCATTATTTGCTTTAATTATTACAACAATTTAAATCTTTTTTCTTACCAATTTTAAAAATCAACTCCAATAAAACCAGAATTCACTGAAATAATTTTCACAATCAACAATAATATCAATTTTAGTCGGTAAAGAAAACTCAATAATTTCATGATTATGCTTTGATCACTTGTTCATAACAACAGTCTGGTATCGAATTAACTTAAACGACGTGACACTAGACTTGTGTACTTAGCAAATTATCGTAAGCGCCAGTACAGTAAATTGTTGTCGTGCATCAGGGTCACATTAAACACCCGGAAGCATTGAGGGTCGTCATCGATAGTTGTCTCGAGGACTAATTATTTTTAGAAACATGATTTATGTACATCCCTTACCCATATTTACAGTAATCCTTTTTGTCCAGATATATCTGAAGACCATAAACATTTTACTTTTCAAAATCCACTAATTTTGAATGAAAAAAAAGAGAACAAATTTTCTGGAAAATTATAACATGTATGTAGTAATTCAATCGGATATTTTGTATGTCTTTACATATGTATATGTATATATTTACATAATACGGTAGGAGGAATAAGAAAAGGCAGAATCGAACGACTAAAAGGTCCTCTTCCTTGACTTTGATTTATTACTGTATGAAAGGCGTGTGCATTTATAGCAGCAGCACAACTAATCCGTTACGCTGACCCTAGATTTCCACGATTCAACAAGTGCTTACGTTTGAGTATTATCGGTTGCTAAATATCTGGCACAACTTCTTAAAATTATACGTCTGATGGAATTTAAATTTAATCCCTTTTTCAATAGTGATAAACTATTTTAACCGGTTGCATAAGTATACTCGCCGCAAAGTATTTTATTTTTTTTTTTTATTTATAAATGTAGAGATTTTTTGAGTTCGTTCATTTTTTTTTTTTATATTTATAATGGGTTTGTTTACAAGATCGGTGTACATAATAGTTGAAATAATTATTGACTGTATGTCTGTCGAGTAATTTTTAATCACGATGATAACTTAGCAATGTTTCAAGTCCACGTGGGATATTGTCGATACTCTGATAAGTGAATAAAGACACTCACGGTGACATCTCGTGGTATTCCAGCCAACTTATAAAAGCCCAGGGGCTCTCAATATTTATTTTATTTACCGCAGTATATGTGAATGTATGTATATATGTACTGTCTCTTTGTCCACGCTTTCAAATTCCCCGCGGGTTGTATGTATTTTGTGTGTGTCAAAAGTGGGAGGTAATCATCTTACTTTCTCTTACTCGCGGAGGTGGATATCTTAGCAGCTCAAGACTGTCATTCTTAGTACTTATTTATTTTTCATTATTTCATTATCATTATCATGATTATATTACAAGATAAACAATAAAAACAAAAACAATTTTATTTATTAAGTATATTAGGTTTTTAAAAATCATACGGCGAAAATAAAAAGTGAATCGAGACATTAAGAAATTAGGTTGATACCCGCATCGTGATAGTTAATTAAATTCATGGTCATGACTAACACCCTCTGTATTTTTACTCCCAGACAATTTCTCTTCCCTAATATATAAGTATATATATATATAATACTATACAGTGTAGTATGGTAGTATCTATTCTGAAGATGACTTGATTCAAAGCCAGGAAGGGGAGCCTGACGTCATTACCCTGGTACGTTCTCGCCAACGAGCCAAAGGTCTGAGTCACTGGCTGTTAGTTTGCCTTCTGTCTTTGGATTCCAGTTTATAAACGAAATAAAACAATGAAAATATTCTTATCTACATAAATATAAATGACCAGTGTTATAACTGAAATGTAATATAGGATTTTTTTATGATTACAGAGTTGTGCAATGATGGGTCTGCAGGCCACGGCAGGAAAACGTAAACTGGAGGGAGGTGTGGGCTGCATGGAGTTCGACATGGACATGGGCGAAAGCCCGTCGAAGCTTGGCAGAGTGGAGGGCAGTTGGTGGGCAATGGAGGATAGTTACACACCGCCACTTAATCAATCGGCATCATCTTACTACGATATGGAAGTCAGTTCGCCTTGTCTACAGGCGAATCCTTGTCAACCGGCGGGCAACTTACCGCCAGCTGGATCCCAGTTACATCATCCACCTCAGCACTACTATCATCAGCGCAATAATGTCGGTAGCAATGGTGGTTACAACCAGTTATCAAGACCTCAACCTCAGTGGGGAGCGCCTCATCACTACGAGCCACCGACGATACGAAGAGAAGAGAATGGAAAGAGTTACCTGGAGCTTGGCTCGAGTTACCGCGCCAATGAAAGATGTTGCGAGGGCTCGAGGTCCAGTTGGTGTCGACGTGGTAGAGCGTGTTATCGTCAACGTAGGCTAGCCGTCCTTAATATCTCGATGTGTAAATTGGCGAGGTATCGTCAGTTTCCAGATCCTAGTTTACATCGTTCTGTTTTAATTTGCAATACCTTGAGGCATCTAGAGCGGGAAATGGAGAGAGACAGGAGTCCACCGCCAATGGAACCAGTTATTCCCGCACCCATGGCCCAACTTCAGCCATCTGAACAGGGTAGACTGACGCCTTTTCCTATGCCACCCACCGCGTCCAACGAAACGGACGTTGACTCTGGTATTGGTGACAGTGACGACAGTCGTTCCATTAATTGGGGCAGCGTCTTATCACTGTCGAGTCAATCACCTCTGGATCCTCTCAATAACAATGAACTGCTAGACGTTGATATTGGACCTGAAATAGATCTAGACTTTATGCCTGGATGGAAATTAACTCCCCTGTCGGCAGACGACATCCTGAGAAGTACAAATGTCGCCGTAGCCGCGGCTGCAGCCCAAGATCACCATCTCAATACGACGAGTAATAGTACTATTAATCATAATAACAATATAACAACAAGCAGTACAACTAACAACAGTTGTAATAGCAGTAGTACGCACGAGTCGTTGATGTGTGTCGGCTCATAGCCCCCAATACTCGCGTCGTTGAGCCATCTCATCGACTTTTACCCTCTCACACCACAGGGCAAATAAGTGCCCCTGAGTGACCTTGAAAACGACGGTACGACGTAGCGACGTATTCCAACGGGATGACCCCGGTGTTGTTACGTAGACGCTCGCCGGTGCATTTTATAATGCAGTCGTCGTTTGTTTATTGAAAGATTAAACAATTAAACTAAATAATATGGCTCGTGTCAATTACACTCCACTCGATTCTCACTTCCTCGTTGATTGTTGCGGATCGACGCCTGCGTCAGCAACTTGAATTTATAAACAACAATAATAAAAAAGGAACAACATCCCTTATCATCTTAGTCGCAGCGAATAGAACCAGCAGCATCAACTTTTAAACGGATCAGCGACTTAATAACCACAGCTGGACGCTCAATATCAACTGTGGATAGAAAAATCATCAACGACGATACGAAATCCGCGCCATCTGCATCATTATTATAATTGTATTTTTAAATTTTCAACGGACAAGGTACCCGGGCCGGCGATAATTATTCAACTTAATAATAGTTATTGGTGATAATAATTATTGAGGATGATGTTAAAGATTTTGTTATAGTTTATAACAATATTTAGTGTCTTTGACATAAATCCTTTTCCACTTATTTCTACCAGATATAGTAATGGAAATAATTTTTAAAAAAGTTTAAGCTTATCGCCTGCCTAGCCAACCAACGTTGAGACTTTATAAATCTTTATACAAGAACGTCCCTTTTAAATTCCGTTAAAATGCGTGCCTCGGAGTGACGTTCTCCAGCGGCACTAGTGTCGTTGCTTAGGCCCACGGATCGTGCCCAATATTCTCACACACTAATTGTACAAATATATATACATATATATAATAAAAAATAAATAATATGTAAATATATTTGGTGCTAAGGCACCAGATCCTGGTGCTTTTGCATTCTCGTTCGTTTCATCTCATTATTATATATGTTATATTTGTCATTATAATTGCACGTAAAAATAATAAAGCAGATTGGGAATTAAATAATTTAAATAATTTCGTCATTGTCGATGATATTGCCGTCACCAATCGCGTTTATACTGTCAAAAGTACCTGGATTATTAATTTAATAATTAGGTAGAATTTTTAAGGCTTATCACTACTAGGAAGTCATGCCCGCCAGTGCGCCAATGATCTCTCATAGTAGCTAATTTACATTATTTACATGTCATTTAAATAATATTACTAATAATATACGAGCGGCTTCCTTGTATGAGTGTGTGTATGGCCTCTAAGAATTTTTAAGAACGAAAGCGTGGACACTGTCAAAATAAATAAATAAATGTGTCCATATTTCTATTGCAACGATTGATTAAATCTCATTATCATGTGTCCACATTCATATCCAACTATCAGTGCAGCTATTACTTAAAAAAAACATGTACTTGAAGATCAGAACGTTTTTCGCGCACCGAAAATGAAAACCGTTTATGTAATTTTACTGTTTATGGATGACTTGGGGGTAGTTGAGACCAGCCTGAAATTTTCGGTTGGCATACTGACACCTGTGCAAAACATTCAAGAAATCAGATCCAGTAGATTTTAAACTTTTAATTTTGTTTCTTTATTTTTGTCCCGCGAAAAACGTTCTGATCTTCAGGTACACAAATAAATAAACTGTTTGACCAATAAAATTATGTGAAACCAGATTTAGATATTGAATTAATATTTACTTGACAGGTTACTTACTTAAAAATAATTGTTTGATGAAGACAACCTCAATAATACTCAATACAATGTCTGTTGATGATCAAGTACTCCGTTAATTATTATAGTAATTATTAAAAAATGGCAGAAAATTAATGGATCATTTAAATACATATAGATAAATTGTTTTTTATATTATTTATTTTTTCATAAAATAATGTAATGAAAATATTTATTTGTTAATTAATGAATAATTATTAAAGCAATATTAAGTTAATAAAGTTTTTGTAAAACTAATAATTGTCTATATAGTATGATCCATATATATTGATAAATGTATGTGTAATATATGAATGGGTTGTTTTTTCTTCATTTTATAATATTTTGAGATTATTATTTAAATAATGATTAGGGCAAGCGCAATCAGATATTATTATGATTATAATTATTATTATTTTTTAAATTATTATTATTATTATTATTATTATATTTTAATTATTAAAAGAAATGTTATTTCGTCCAGGGCGAGTGCTTGGTTCATGTAAATCAAGAGTCATTACAATTTTATTTTTCAAAATTAATCCAGCGGCAATAGAACAAATAAAATTAAGATTTTAAATAAAAATTAATAATTACAGCAGACAAAACGTATTGAGCGACGGAAATTTCGCCGATAATGATGATGACAGTGATTCATTTTGACAAATATATAATTAATGATTCGACTAAAAATTTATAAATTTAAATATTTGTATTTGAATGATAGGTTTAAAACAATTTGATTAATTGGTTAATTAATGAGTGTGTAAACGCGATTGGACGAGGATGCGATGTAAGAGTGGGCTATGCACGTCATAGTGTATGTTGTTGTATCTTCACATGAATGAAATATACAAATATAAATATATATAAATATATATTTATATTTTTTTATATAAATATATATAAATATATATTTATATATATTTATATATAGAAACATATTT
Source organism: Microplitis mediator (assembly GCF_029852145.1). Lineage (NCBI taxonomy): Eukaryota > Metazoa > Arthropoda > Insecta > Hymenoptera > Braconidae > Microplitis > Microplitis mediator. The sequence goes on along the minus strand of NC_079978.1, from coordinate 7,860,401 downwards.
GGTGACTATACAAATTGTAAATAGTATACATATTACACAAGAGTTAGATTTAAGAAGCGAGAATAAATTGGTATAAAATAAATAAAATATACATAAGATATTATATATATTATATATACTATATATGAGAACAAGAAGTATATATATAAAATTATTATATATATTTACCTTTTTAAGTGATACAAAGCGTTTATTAAGACTTGCTTTATTGACGAAAAAATAATTACATAAATATTTAAGCACATAAATATATATAATGCATTCTATGCCAAATCGAACAGTTTAAAAAATTTTAATTTTTGATTTCCTTCATTTTTTTATACTTTGTAATACTCATCAAAAAACTTTTCTCGGTCTATTTTGAGATTTTTTCGATGACCTCTTCGAAAATCGCTTTTTTTTTCGAACATGTCTTTCAAAATATTTTTCTATGTTACTTTCAAGTTTCAAACTTTAAATCTTTTTTTTTTAAGTTCATGTGATAAAAATTTTTCAAAAAGATCAAAATATGCAAGAACTTTGAAGGAAAAGTTTAAAATTTTTAAATTATACAGAAAAATATTTAGGATAATTTGTTCGTAATTTTTTCTGACAAGTACATGGAAAAATAAAAATTTCGAAAAAAAAGTTTCGGCTTAGACCACTATCAAAGAAGTTATTAGCAAAAAATGAGCGATTTTCGAACGGGTCATCGTAAAAATCTCAAAATTTACCAGGAAGAATTTTTCGATGGGTACTACAAAATATAAAAAAATAAAGAGAATCAAAAATTCGAATTTTTCAAACTGTCCGATTTGGCATGGAATGCCCTATATATATAAATTCATTTTTTTAATTATGAAATTTCAGTTAAATTTTAAAATTATACTCGTTTAAATTAATTTAAATTGCGATAGTCATGTTAACTGATCATGTCCTAAATATTCTTCCATAATTTATAATTTTTTATTATTCCTTCTGCGTTTGCTATCTTCGTATAAATTTTCTACAGTGCGAAAATTTCACGCTGGTCGTGAATTTTCGGTGCGATTAATTTTTGTCATAATTTTTCAACGCAATACAATTAATATTTTAACAATATTTTTCAATAAGTATTTTAAAATATTTATTTATTTATTAATTTTTAATCACTTACTCTGAAATTCATCTGATGTATTGGGTATTTTATGTTTTAAATAATTATTGAAATTCGTAATTTTAATTGAGAAAAATAGAAATTTGTAAATAAAGCAAGTCCTAGTAACGCCTCGGGAAACTTAGGGCAGGAAAGACGACATGTGTACATTGTAAATAGTAGTGCATAAAAGATATGAAGGTTTTCAGAAAGACAGAGTTAAAGTTGCATCGAAAAATTACGCCATTTTCTCGAAGCGAAAGGACGCGGAAGAAGGATGGAAATATATTATATTATTATTTTTATTACAATTAATATTTTAACTAAATTTATTTATTATTTAAACGCTTATGTAAAAATTATTATTATAAATTTTTACTTGCATTAATTTATTACACGAAATTTTTTATCGCACAGTTTAGAATTTGTGTTCAAAAATTCAACTCAAATCTATGTTCCAAACGGCCCACTTAATTTTTTGTGTTAATTTAACACATTATTCTTGTGTCAAACAATAATACAGGTTTAAAACTTGTTGAGATCAGATGACAAATTAAACTTTAGTTAAATTTACACTTGATGGTGTCAAATAATTGACACTAAATATTTAACCATTGAATTTTTATACTCAAGAATTTATATACAAAATTTTAAACTGTGTGAACATTCAATACTGCTTTCAAAAGCAATTTTTAAACTGATAAAACGATTTTTAAAATTTATTTTTTAAAAACCCGTCATGTGATTGTCCTGAATTTGCTTCGAGGTTTGGCGTAACCTTTTTAATAGAAAATTAGAAAAAAATAAAAATAAAATATATGATGCACGGTATACCTCTAAAGAGCGTACTGATCTCTCGATTTTTCATTGTTCTTCTAAAACCGCATCGAAAATTTGAAAATTTTTAACAAAAAAACGTATAATGATTATCTGGCATTGGTCTTAGATGGACAAACTAAATTTTGCAAAAGAAAATAAATATAAATATATAAAAAAAAATCGGGCGTACAAAAGTAATGACGTATATAACAATATAAATAATTCTAGTCGTAAGCGGTTTGAAGTAACAATCGGAAAAACGAGTGGTCTGGACGTTATTTTAGTATAATAATGTTGTATCACACATACATACTGTTTTACCAAAATATCGGCAGCGACGAAACAGAAAAAAACAATAAAATTATTATTCATTGGATAAAGCAACACAATATGGACAACAATAATAACAACAAAAGAAAAAACAAAATAAAGAGTATTATTCTATATATAATAATGATTAATAGTTTTCATTACCTATCTCCCTAACAAATTACATATGACAAATATATTTCAGCTTTACGAATTCGGTTACTGGTGAAATTAAGCTTAGCCAGTAACTAAGTAAGTAATATAAAATAAATACAATAATTATAATTTTAAAACTATGAAAAGCAAACTGTATCATCATATATTTTCGTCTGGCCGAAGGATCATCCAGTGGTTCTTTTAATAAATACTTTTTTATTCCAGACCAAATTGTATGGCCAAATATTGGCCATTCAACAGTGCGTAAATCATTATAAAACAAAAATCTGTCTCGATGATTCATTCTCTCCCACATTTTTTGAGTTTCTGTTACAGTTACTCGCCAATCGGATGTACCCCAATATAATATAGTCTTTAAATTCATTGTTATTTTATAGAACATCGCAATGGCCCTACAGTTTAAGAAAAATAAAACAAATACATTAATATCATCACGTTATTAAAATAAGTAAGTGGTAAAGTTTAAATAATTTATCTTACTGTGGTTTTTGTAACATTGCCATAAGTACAATATCTGCAATTACTGCTGGTATACCGTGGAATATAAAATGAAATACATAAAGTAGAAAATAACATGGTGCTTGTATCATGAAAGTTGGACCAATCATTCGATTGGATGGGCTCTCTGCAATTCGTGCCTGTCCGTTATCTTCAAATTCTTTCATAGTAATAGGGTTGACTGTTGATGAAGCGTAATTAAATACAAAAACTTTTCCGATGTTTTGTGTTCTAGAAAAATAATAAAATACCAATAAGATTTTCAACTGCAATAATTGTCTGACATTGGCGTACACCAAAATATAAAAAAAGCACTAAATTTATAAGGATAACAATTATTTTTATCAGCAACATATTTGGCTTAACAAAAATATTGTATATTTGTCTATCAACAAATACTATCTTATTGAATGCAATTTTGCCTAAATTAAATTGTATTGTTATAACCTGTTCGTTACAGTATCCCATGTAAGAGCAAGAATTGAATTAGTACACATATCAGCGGGAACGTAATCTTGTACGGAGTCTGCTGGGGTATTTGTATGAATAATACCTAATCCGTAACCAACAAATAACAATACTGGTCCATTGTAGTTACCACACCAACCGGGAAATGGTTCCTGGTAAGTTGATATTACTGTAAGAATTTGGAAAATTAGTAATTTAACTTATGAGTGATCCGCAGATTTTTCAATATGTAATAAGGAGCTTACTCTGACTCGGTCTGTAAATAATACACGGGTAAGACGTTTCTTTGCCAAATTCTTCGACTAAAGATTCAGCGATTGATTTACCAAAAGTGTAGATGTTAGCCCACGGTTTACATGTCTCGTCTACAGTTGCTTGCGGTATACCGTTTTTCGCGATTTCATCCGCGTCGATCATGTCTTGGACCATCTTAAGACCCGCTGGTGGCGGGTAACATTTTTCCTCAATCACTTTGTTATAAGAGTGCGAGTACGCAGTTGATATATACATGAAACACACTAATTTTTTGCACGCTCTAGCCAATTCGATCATATATTTTGTTCCAAACACATTACACTTGAGACTATCTGATATTTTCGTGGCAAATTTAACGTTTGATGCATTATGATAAATCATGGTCACTTCATCTATTAACATCTTTCTGTCTTCAATGGACAAATCTAAGTTTTCTTCATTCAAATTTCCTTCAACTATACATACTTTAGATTCAAAATTTGGTCGATAACTACGTAATTTTTCAAAAATCTAAAACAACATTTTTTTTTTTTATATTAATTTCGCTGTTATGACTCTTTATTCATAACAAGTAATTAGTTAAAAAGTACGTACCTCGTTTTGAAAGTATTTTTTCATACGTTCTTTAGCTGAAACTTTGTGTGATCTCACAATTAAAATCAATTTTTTAATCCCCGCACAATCTCTTAATATTTTTTCAACAAAACATTTTCCTAAAAATCCAGTGCAACCCGTCAATAATATAGTTTGCCCATAAAAAAACTCTTGTATTTCGCTTTTTTCCATTTCATCTTCACCAAAATCATCCTCGTCACTAATTCGTCGATAAGTATCATCCATTGCAAAACGTATAAGAATAGGATTCTATTTATCCAATAAACGTTTTATTTTGGACAAATTAACAATTACTCCATGATATACAGAACTAAATAATAAAAAAATAATCTAACACTATTAGAACGTAATGTTAATTCCAGTACCATTCATAAATTTACATATATGAATGTTTTTTTTCACACGATCGATTTCAATTGACTTAGGCACACTGTTTCCAGTTTTCACAAATCATTCAGCTTTTATACTAGAATGATAAATGCCAAATCAAATCCATATTCATGAAATAATAAATGTAAAAGAGTGTATAATGCATAGTTTTTTTAAATATATTATTTACAAAAATGCTGAAACACCGCAGTTCACGGCCAAAATATTCACCAGGTCTACTTATTAAGTGTCTTTGTAAGTCGATATCATAGAATAAAGTTACTTCAACATTATTCTATTGATTAAATAAATTTTATGAACAATCATATACTTAAATTAAAGATTGTATTTTATTTATTCATTGATAAATATAATTAACAACATATATTACATAACATAATCATTAACAAATACATTGATATAGCATTTCATAATATAAATTTGATATACAGGGTGATCTAAAATTAGTGATCTAAATCTCACCGGTGTAAAACTAATTTAGATCACCCTGTACATGATTAATGACAGTTAAATTGCAAAAAAATGGTTGGCTATTAGTTTATAAATGACAGTAATACTCTGTAGATTTTTTTGTCCTTCAGAAGTTTCAAATTTTTTCAGTTTTCATGACTTGTACACTGTAAAAAGAGCGGTGTTAAAAATGGACTCATTTTAACTCCGCCCGGTGTTAAAATAACATTACACCGGTGTAGGAGGAGGAGTACTTCACCGGTGTTAAAAATACCGGTGTTAAATCGGGGTAACCGGCGTAAAAGCGGAGTAAAATCGGTGTAAAAGCGGAGTAAAATCGGTGTAAAAGCGGAGTAATACCGGTGTAAAAGCTGGATAAGCTGCATCCGCTTGGAGTACAAACTTTAAAGAAAGATTATAAAACACAAAAAATGGCAGTTCTTGGCGTTATTTTAACACCGGAGATTTTTTTTTAACACCGGTACAGAATATTTACACCGGCGGCGGTGCTATTTTCACGGCGCTTTCGGTGTTGAAATTTAACACCGCCAATTTTAACACCTACACTGCTTGGACTTACCCCGGTGATTTTTTACAGTGTATAATTCTTTACGATATAAAAAACAACATTCTCACTCCCTGAAAAGCTTATTTGACAAATTGATTCAGTTGTGTCTGTGTCAGTATTTCTCAATTTAAGTACATATTTAAGCACACAATGTGACAATAAATGAATCACCGGTCAATATACCTTTCAGAACTCGTATATTTTTTAATGGTTCGTTTTATCTGCAGTGACATTTAAATCGCTGAATAGTGTTATGTGACCGCAATTATCATAATATGAAGGATTCCGAGGTAATTTATAAATTGTGATAATAGTAACCCGACATTTGAGTTTCGTGAATATTTGTATCGGTTGAGCCAGAAAATTGTGAATTTTTCTCAATACTTTTTATTGAAATAATGTAGAAGAGGCGGTGAGACAGATTCCCATTCCACAATTAAATCCTCCCCTAAAATCCTACAAAATTTTTTTTTTTCAAGTTTTACGTCTAGTAGAAGCTAAATTGTTTACTTGTGTAAATTTATTAACCGAGTATGTTAAACCCACATGATAAAAAATTTTTTAAATTTGATCCCTGCATATTTTTCTCTTTCTCAGAAGCAAAATAATTATTTTGTGCCTTATAAATAAGCGGTTCAGTTAAGAAGAACTTAAAATAATGTAAAAAAAAACTTTTAAATAAATATTTACTTATTTTTATTGTTATTTATAATAAAACATTTATTCAACAACAAATATCAGTGATTATGTTCTACTATCTAATGATTCAACAATTAATATCGATAATTAATGTTATGTATTGACAAATGTTTCCTTCTTCTACAATTGTCTCCAAAGTCACGAACCCAATTTCGTAAATGTAAAAATGGATCCAATTTTTCTGTTGACTCAAAATTTAATTAGTCACAAAGTAGACATCGTGGATCATCTACAAATAATATGGACGAAAACCAAGAGCTTGAAAATGAGAAACAATCATTTGAAAAATTTTTATTTTTACTTCCGGATCAAGTCCCCAGAGTCAAAAAACAAATTCGGATTTAAGTCTCAAAGTTCTCAATGACGTTTTTGAGGATCAATTTATAATTTGAAGATTGACAAAAGTATAGAAAGTTATTCTAGTTTAGTCCTCAAAGTAGTAGTTACGACCAATTTTACCACTTTGAGGACTAAACTGGAATAACATAATCTGGATTGAGCCTCAAAATACTCAAAACATACAGGAATAATTTAATCCACATTTGAACCTCAAAAGTCTCATTCAACGTATTCTCCCCTCCCTTTCCTATCTAAAATTTTTCAAAGTTCGAAGTATAACTTTTCATTCGTTGAGGATTTTGAGGTCTTACTTATAATTTAAAATCGATCAATTATCTGCATTTAGACCTCATAATTCTCATTGAAGATTTTTAGTACTAAAGTAGAGTTACTTTCTGAGCAACAAATAAAATATTAAAGGAATTGAGGCTTTTGAGGACTAAACTAGAATTTGGTTTTTGACTCGGGCCAACACACCTCGATGGACAGTAGTATTTTATTTTTTATTCTGGAAGGAGACAATATACTAGGCTAAAAAATACGGCAACTAATTATACTAAGAGTAGTATATTGCATTATTCATAAATCAATCATCAACCTACATTGAGGATTGCCGTACAGTCATGTTTAATTATTATCAATCAAGCCTAAATGTACTTCAAGAACTTCAAAACAGGACAATAAAAATTATATCAGGCATAAATAAATATACTAAAATAAAATTGATTTTACAAATTTTGGGTTGGACAATAGTGAATCAAAAATTAGTACGTAATTACTGTATTAGTTCAGTGCGCATACATTAATTCAAAAATATAAGTACATATGTATGGATACGTTTATAACACCGCTTCCAAAAGTTCCGAGTCTTTCATTTGGTAGCGCTGTCGTTATGCATGAATACGTTTTACACCGATATTTTAATAGCATTGTAACGGAAGTGGAACTGATTTTAAATCATTTGAATATTTATAAAACAAATACCCTCTTCTTATTTATTAGAAACGAAACTAGATTCAGTCCGTCACTTACGATCTTTCTTTGCTTTTCTTTACCACTGTAATCGTGGTGTTGCTATTTCTAGTATGTGTGTTTTTGTAATATAAGTGATAATAATTCATAAGTTAATTAATTATTACAATATTAATATATTTCCACACTTTCACCCCTTCGTTAACCTGAGACTCAAGTAAATCACCAAATTTTATGATCCTTACTGTGTATGAGTCTGAAGCTTTTTTGTACTGATTCACTGTTCAAATGAAATGAACGTTAATGTTATTGAGTCATAATAAATAACTAAAAAGTGATGGTAAAACACCCTCAGCGCTTTTGTGCTTGAGGTGTGGAATAAATAAAGCAATTGTCGATTTAATTACAATATTAGTATCAATTCAAAATGATACTGGTTATTAAACGTATACAGTAAAACCTGGATTAGAAAGAAACCTCTATAACTGCGACTTTTTGCCAGGTGCTGGCACCGTCACAACTGACAGCGAGTGATAAATCAAAATTTATATCAGTGAATAATTATTGACGGAAAAAGTTATTTCAAACAAACCAAAATAATGGAGTTTATTAGCTAATTTCGATGTCATTAAATAAAGTATTTTTTTTTAAGTCTATATACATTAATTATTTGTATTTCACTTTTATTTCTTATACTAATCTTGCCTGTCTGATTGTCCTTCTATAACTGAAAAACCTCGATAAGTGAGAAAAAAATCTTGGTCTCTTCGAGTCTCACTTATCCAGGTTTCACTGCATTAACATATACCTATTTTTACCTTTACCTTTTTATCTTTACTAATAATAATTATCGTTAAATTACTTATTTGAAACTTTTTAAAATCAAAGTTTAAAATAATGATCGCAAATACGAGGGTTCTGAACGTTATTTTAGTCTAATAAAATATTGGATAAACATATATATCGTTCAACCAAAATTTTGTCATTGACAATACAGAAAAAGCAATTTTAATCATTAAATAAAGCAAATCAATACAAATTACATATTTACACGCTTGACGGTGTAAAATTTTTTAATTCAAATCGCCTAAATTTAACAAAATTTTTGGTGTAATTTTCACACCAAAATTTTTACACCGATATTTACACTACACCGAATACAAAAATGTTTTACAGTGTATTGATATGATAATCACTCTGAATGTGAGTTGTCAGAAAGCTACGTCTGAATTTCACGTTGTTGACTGCAAAAAGTTGATGTTCAATTAATTGACGCTAACTTTTTGTCAAAATGAAAGCAACTTTTGTTCTTCAGCCTATTCCCGCAACTTCCTGGAAATATTTTCTGTCAACTTGTCTTCAAAAAGCAGGCATCAATTTACTATACAATTTGTAGTTCAAGTTGTACTCATATTGTATTCAAAAATTGAAGGAAATTTTTATTTCATTTGCTCAGCAAACCTGGCTATCTGTTGACAATTATGAGTCACTAAAATGCATCTTACGGCGGACACAGTTATTATTTAAAACATCACGATGTACCATCGTAAATTTTTGATACATATACAACTTACATTGTATTACAACAAAGTTATCACAGTATTATTTATTTTATTCGAAAGTTTATAAATGGAAAGAATAAATTTAGTAGTAAATAAAGCTTTTAATTTGCAATTTATTTTTTTTTTCTTTTTACGATGTTAACACTAATTTTTTCTAATGACTTTTAATACAAAAAGCCTTCGATAAAATTACGGTGTCAAATAGTATAAAATGTAACTTACATGCTATGTAATTATGATTCTATTTAAGATTATCTAAGATTTCGATGTTAACACTGTAAACTTTATTGGAATTATTTTTCCGTGAGTTATACATATACATATATATAATGATTAAAAGTTTTTAATACCTATCTCCTTAACAAATTACATATGACAAATATATTTTAGCTTTACAAATTCGGTTATTGGTGAAATTAGACTTAACCAGTAACTAAATAAGCAGTATAAAATATATAAGATAATTAAATTTTTAAAACTATGGAAAACAAACTGTATCATTACATATTTTCGTCTAGCTGGGGGATCTACAAGTGGTTCTTTCAACAAATACTTTTTTATTCCAAACCAATATGTATATCCAAATGCTGACCAATTAATAGTGCGTAAATCATTATAAAATAAAAATCTATCACGATTATTCATTCTATCCCACATTTTTTGAGTTTCTTTTACAGTAATTCGCCAATCGGACGTACCCCAATATAATATAGACTTTAAATTCATTGTTATTTTATAGAACATCGCAATGGCCCTACAGTTTAAGAAAAATAAAACAAATACATTAATATCATCACGTTATTAAAATAAGTAAGTGTTAGAGTTTAAATAATTTATCTTACCGCGGTTTTCGTAACATTGCCATAAGTACAATATCTGCAATTACTGCTGGTATACCGTGGAATAAAAAATGAATTACATAAAGTAAAAAAAAACACGGTGGTCGTATCATGAAATTTGGAGCAATCATTCGACTGGATGGGCTTTCTTTACCCTTTGGTACACAGGCATCTTCAAATTCGTGTAAACTCATAGGATTGACTGTTGACGAAGCGTAATTAAATACGAATACTTTTCCACTTTCTTGTTTTCTGGAAAAAAAAATAGACAAATACAAGCCATAAAGTAGTAGTAAGAGCTTTAACTGCCACAATCATCTATTTTTAGTCGACACTTAAATATAAAAGAGGAAAGCATGAGTTTTTCTAGTTAACAATTATTCCAATCAAATATACATCTTCGACTTGATAAAAATTTCATAAATAGACGACAATGTTCATTAAACGAATATGAGGTGTACGAGTTCCAATTACTAACACTATAAAAAAAGGTGTAAGCATCATAATGCATTTATATATTCAATGCCTTTTAGTCATTCAATAATTGTTTTTACTGTTAAGAAAATAAAAATTTCAAAATACTCTCTGATTTTTATAAAATCTCCAGTTATCGTGATTTTTTTAGGATATCCAAAAAATATAACTTGTTTTTCATTTAATCTTTTAAATTTAAATTAAATTTTTTTAATTTTTTTAATCAACTAATAGTATCTTCATGAATGCAATTTTGTCTTTAAAGCTAATTGTACGATTCTTACCTATTCGTTACAGTATCCCATGTAAGAGCAAGAATTGAATTAGTGCACATATCAGCGGGAACGTAATCTTGTACGTAGTCTACTGGGGTATTTGTGTGAATAATACCTAATCCGTAACCAATAAATGCTAGTGCTGGCCCATTGTAATTACCACACCAACCAGGAAATGGTTCCTGGTAAGTTGACAGTACTGTAAGAATTTGGAAAATTAATAATTTAACTTATGAGTGATCCGCAGATTTTTCAATATGTAATAAGGAGCTTACTCTGACTCGGTCTGTAAATAATACACGGGTAAGACGTTTCTTTGCCAAATTCTTCGACTAAAGATTCAGCGATTGATTTACCAAAAGTATAGATGTTAGCCCACGGTTTACATGTCTCGTCTACAGTTGCTTGCGGTATACCGTTTTTCGCGATTTCATCCGCGTCGATCATGTCTTGGACCATCTTAAGACCCGCTGGTGGCGGGTAACATTTTTCCTCAATCACTTTGTTATAAGAGTGCGAGTATGCAGTTGATATATACATGAAACACACTAATTTTTTGCACGCTCTAGCCAATTCGATCATATATTTTGTTCCAAACACATTACACTTGAGACTATCTGATACTTTCGTTGCAAATTTAACGTTTGATGCATTATGATAAATCATGGTCACTTCATCCATTAACATCTTTCTGTCTTCAATGGACAAATCTAAGTTTTCTTCATTCAAATTTCCTTCAACTATACATACTTTAGATTCAAAATTAGGTCGATAACTACGTAATTTTTCAAAAATCTAAAACAACATTTTTTTTTTTTATATTAATTTCGCTATTATTACTCTTTATCCACAACAATTAATTAGTTAAAAAGTACATACCTCGTTTTGAAAGTATTTTTTCATACGTTCTTTAGCTGAAACTTTGTGTGATCTCACAATTAAAATCAATTTTTTAATCCCCGCACAATCTCTTAATATTTTTTCAACAAAACTTTTTCCTAAAAATCCAGTGCAACCCGTCAATAATATAGTTTGCCCATGAAAAAACTCTTGTATTTCGCTTCTTTCCGTTTCATCTTCACCGAAATCATCTTCTTCACTTATTCGCCGATAAATATCATCCATTGTACAATGTATAACGTTACTTATCCAGTTTACGTTTCGTTATAAAAATAAAAATATTGTGACAGCTTAAACGAGTATATAAATAATTAAAATTTAAAAACAAGAACAACACTAATTGTTGCGTAATGGTAATTCCAGTACTGTATGTAAACATATATTTATGTATACATGTTTGTTATTTTTTGCACAATTGTTGCTAAATGACTTAAGCCCACTGTTTCAAATATTAACAAATCATTCAGCATTTATACGAGGATGATAAATATCGAATCAACTGCATATTCATGAAATAATCAATTTCAAAGAGTATAACGCACAGCGTTTTGAATACATTACTTTTAAGTATGCTGACACACTGTGGTTCACGGTCAAAATATACATTAGGTCTACCTGATAAGTGTGTTCGTAGTATTAATATTTACATTAATGTAGCTTACGTAGTTGAGCAACATTGTAGTTCAAATTTGATACAGTTAATGACAATCAAATTGCAAATGAAATCTGATTATTGATTAATGAATAACAGTTAACCGTTAATGTGTGTTTGCCCTCATAGCTCGGAAAATATGAATACTTAAAATTTATATAAAGTAGCATAAATGCATCTATTATCAATGATTGGTATTGTTATGATTTTCATGCAAAACAGTTCACTAATTTTTTCAGATGCAAAATTACTACCGTTATGTATTTTAGAACTTAGCTCAGTATTATTAATTACCGGCATACATTTGTAACTTATTAACAGAAACTTGTCATTAGTTCACGATACGAATTAATAAAAAGGGCGACGTTTAGTAAAATTAAATATTTTTATCCCAGATGATGATTTTTTGTCAGTGAGTATTGTCAAAACTTCTCTGTCTATTTTCATATTTTATTCCATTACCCAATAATTAACATAAAATATCATCTACTTATTAATGCCAATTCATTTCCAATATACACTAATTGTATAAGTTAAACTTAGTTATTTTAAGATACTAAGCAATAAATTTTGCTTTGTGATATACGCTATTAATTTTGATGTAAATGATTCTCATTTTTAAATTAATTATGGTTCTGGTTTAAAATTAGTATATGAATACGCTATTAAACTTAAACATTCGTTCTAAATTAGTGAAATTCTTAGCATTATTTATTTTCGTGACTGTTTCGAATTTGCTTTGATTTATGACTTTTAAACCTTGTGTGTGTGTGTGTGTGTTCGTGCGTGTGTGTGTTAGACAATATATTTGGATAGACAGTACAAAATTAATTGAATTATCTAAGTCAATTCATTTTAATTGAGACAGAACTAAATATTTAAAAAAAAATATTAACGGAAAAAATATTAAGATTTAAGAGATTATTTCTATTAATTATAGATAAAATATACGAAAAGAGAACACATCACGATTCTACTATTGACGTTGAATATCAATACGATTAATGACTTATTTGTCATATTTTTGACGATATGTTTTGTCTTGGATATTTAGCCTTGTAACCATAAAATTAATCGAATTATCAAAGTCATTGAGGATCCGTAAAAATTCGAAATCGATTGATTAGGCAAATTTGGAGTTATTCCGAAGACTGAAAAATGGTGGGCATTTTTGTATCAGTTGATTTTTTTAAATAAATTTTATAGTATTTAATTAGTTAACTTCAAAGACTATTAAGATCTGAATCTTAAACCAGCTCGTCAAAGGCCGCCGGAATCTTCTAAATTAGTTAATCTATTCGGGTAACAATGTTGAGAAAATATTTCAAAATAAAAAGTTATCTCTATTTTTTTGTAAAAAATTTATAATTTTCGGGTACATTTGATCTCAAAAAGTAGCGAATTCTAGAAAAGAATTTAATTAAGGCGATGTACAAATATATTTTATCTTTACGAATCCAGTTATTGGTGAAATTAGGCTTAGCCAGTAACTAAGTAAATAATATAAAATATATACAATAACTAAAATTTTAAAACTATGAAAAACAAACTGTATTATCATATATTTTCGTCTAGCCGGAGGATCATCTAGTGGTTCTTTCAACAAATACTTTTTTATTCCAAACCAATATGTATATCCAAATATTGACCAATCAACAGTGCGTAAATCATTATAAAATAAAAATCTATCACGATTATTCATTCTATCCCACATTTTTTGAGTTTCTTTTACAGTAATTCGCCAATCGGAAATACCCCAATATAATATTGCCTTGAAATTAATTGTTATTTTATAAAATATCGCAGCAGCCCTAGAAATTAAGAAAAAATAACAAATATTAATATCATCAGGTTATTAAAATAAGTAAGTGTTAGAGTTTAAATAATTTATCTTACCGCGGTTTTCGTAACATTGCCATAAGTACAATATCTGCAATTACTGCTGGTATACCGTGTAATAAAAAATGAAATACATAAAATAGAAACCAACATGGTGCTCGTAACAGGAAATTTGGACCAACCATTCGAATAGATGGGCTGTCTCTACCTTTTGGTACTGCGTTATCTTCAAATTTTTTTAAACTCAAAGGGTTGACTGTAGATGAAGCGTAATTAAATACAAATACTTTTCCATTGTCTTGTTTTCTAAAAAAAACAAAAAAATATCTAAAGTATTGATAAGAGCTTATTCTGCGACAATTGTCAAATATTCAAGTAGAGTTCCGTAGGGAAAGTGTGCGCATTTCCGTCCGAAATGAATGGGTTTGCGCACACGCACTCAAAGCGCACACTTGCCCCACATGACTCTATGCTAAAAAAAGATTTTTTGTCAATTGGTTAAGAAAAATCTTAATTGTTGATACTGTCAGAAATTTGTCAGGCAATAGAACTTACTTAGATATATTTATGTTAATAATTGATAGACTTTCCCAACAAATTTTTTTTTATGCGTCGACTGATTAATTAACCCCTTATTTTTATTAATCAATGAAATGATTCAAAAATATGAAGCATACTATGAAATTAATCAAATGTACTAACTATAAAAATGTTATATAATCTTTATAAAATCATGAATAGTCGTGCTGTTTATAGAACCTTACATTTTATAATTTTATTATCGTTCAATATTCGTATTGTGGACTATCTTAATGGGTGCAATTTTGTCTTTAAAGTTAATTGTATGATTATTACCTATTCGTTACAGTATCCCATGTAAGAGCAAGAATTGAATTAGTACACATATCAGCGGGAACGTAATCTTGTACGTAGTCTACTGGGGTATTTGTATGAATAATACCTAATCCGTAACCAACAAATGCCAATGCTGGTCCATTGTAGTTACCACACCAACCGGGAAATGGTTCCTGGTAAGTTGATATTACTGTAAGAATTTGGAAAATTAGTAATTTAACTTATGAGTAATCAGCAGATTTCTTAATATGTAATAAGGAGCTTACTCTGACTCGGTCTGTAAATAATACACGGGTAAGACTTTTCTTTGCCAAATTCTTCGACTAATGATTCAGCGATTGATTTACCAAAAGTGTAGATGTT
Organism: Microplitis mediator; assembly: GCF_029852145.1. Lineage (NCBI taxonomy): Eukaryota > Metazoa > Arthropoda > Insecta > Hymenoptera > Braconidae > Microplitis > Microplitis mediator. Next base: position 7,844,969 of record NC_079978.1, on the reverse strand, counting down.
AGCCCACGGTTTACATGTCTCGCTTACAGTTGCTAGCGGTATACCGTTTTTAGCGATTTCATCCGCATCAATCATGTCTTGGACCATCTTGAGATCCGCTGGTGGCGGGTAACATTTTTCCTCAATCACTTTGTTATAAGAGTGTGAGTACGCAGTTGATATATAAATGAAACACACTAATTTTTTGCACTCTCTAGCCAATTCGATCATATATTTTGTTCCGAACACATTACACTTGAGACTATCTGATACTTTCGTTGCAAATTTAACGTTTGATGCATTATGATAAATCATGGTCACTTCATCTATTAACATCTTTCTGTCTTCAATGGACACACTTAAGTTTTCTTCTGTCAAATTACCTTCAACTATACATACTTTAGATTCAAAATTAGGTCGATAACTACGTAATTTTTCAAAAATCTAAAACAACATTTTTTTTTTTTATATTAATTTCGCTATTATGACTCTTTATCCACAAAAATTAATTAGTTCAAAAGTACATACCTCGTTTTGAAAGTATTTTTTCATACGTTCTTTAGCTGAAACTTTGTGTGATCTCACAATTAAAATCAATTTTTTAATCCCCGCACAATCTCTTAATATTTTTTCAACAAAACATTTCCCTAAAAATCCAGTGCAACCCGTCAATAATATAGTTTGCCCATGAAAAAACTCTTGTATTTCGCTTCTTTCCGTTTCATCTTCACCGAAATCATCTTCTTCACTTATTCGCCGATAAATATCATCCATTGTACAATGTATAACGCTACTTATCCAGTTTACGTTTTATTATAAAAACCAAAAAACTACGATAGCTTAAGTGAGTATATAAATAATTAATAATTATTAAAAACGAACAACACTATAAGTGCGTAATGGTAATTTCAGTACTGTTCGTAAACATATATTTATAAATACATATTCGTTATTTTCGCACAATTGTTGCCAAATGACTTAAGTACACTGTTCCCAAATTTTACGACTCATTCGGCTTTTATACTAGAATGAGAATCGCCAAATAAACTCCATATTCATGGAATAATAAATGTAAAAGAGTTTACAATGCACCGTTCTTAATATATTGTTTTCGAATATGCTGACGCATTGTGGTTCATGGTCAAATTATACATCGGGTCTACCAATAAGTGTGTTTATAGGTTGATATTATAAAATAATACCTATTTAAATATCATTATTTTATTTATTAAATTATATAAATAAATAAAGACAAAAGTAAAAACTTAAAATTTATTTATTTATAAATGTCATTAACAAAATATAATTTTCAACAAAATCATTCAAATAAATACATAATAGTTTACGTGGTAGAGCAACATAATTTAACTTAATACAATAAATAAATGAAAATTAATTTTCAAATAGAGTTAAATTAGAGATAGATTGCGATTCGGATTATCATGAAGAAATGGCAGGTTCGACTCGTTGCTCTGAGCAGCTCTGAGTACATTCATTTTCCTTACATTTGCGTCTTTGTTTTTCTTCTTTGAACTTTGCCCTGATATAATTTAATGCATGGAAATATATGTACTCTAAACAATGAGCCGAACTTGCTATAACATAAAATCTTAACATTTTCCTAAAAAACCGAAGATACCCGAATCGCATTTTCTACTAACCCAGCTATAAAAGTTGATTATTAATTAATAATTTATATGAGTATTTGTCAGTTGATTTACTGTTTAATTACCACGTTATTGTTATTAAGTCACAATAAATAAAGTAATCTTTGATTTCATGATTATTTTGGTATTAAATCAAAATGATAATTATTATAAAACATATATTAAAAATTATTGGCGTCATTTTTTTATTATTAATGATGTTAATTATCATAAAATAATCTATTTTAAACCGTTTTAAATTAAATTCAGTCAATCTCGATTAACTCGAATTCCATTATCTCGGAACTACCCCTCAATCTTGACCCCCACTACAAGCTAAGCTTTCTCCCACCCCATGCTATCCGTATATACGTGTTTGCGTATATTTATATGTGCATGATTCATGTAAATGTAAGAGCGCATGCGTATAGTTTACTTTTTACGGGAGAAGGGGCATCCGTTAACTCGGAAATCCCAAGAAATTGCCGTTTCTCCGTAGACTAACTGGCCGAGTTAATGGAGTTCGACTGTAATATTTAACGAACAGGGTGTGTTATTGCTAAAATATTTATTTTCATAGACCATGTGTTCCAGGTATTACTCTCGGTTCTAGAATTACCGTTCAGAATCCAATGAAATTTAACATATTAGCAGGAAATGATAAGAAAAAAATCCTTTTAAATTTTCGAAGAGATGCAGAGAAAAAATAAATTTGATGAAACCTGGGCGTACTCATGTAGCTCTTCAAAATTTTAATCAGACTTTTTTCTCATCATTATCTACTATATATATATATATATCAAATTTAATTAAATTCTGAACGGTAATTCTAAAACTAACAGCATTATCTTAATATAAAATATTGCATTAAAAATTATTAGCGACCATCGGATGGATTAATAATATTAAAATTATCACTCCTTTTAATGACGTTATCAAATTCTATAGTGTAATACAACTATATTTTCCTACTTGTTAACTTATTTATCTCATTAATTAATAAACCGAATATTTTATAAATTCATTTATAGTTTCTCTAATAAATAAAACATGTATAAGATTTTAATATACTAAAAAAAGTTCCGGTACGAAATTAGCATCGTAACCTTTACTCCGTTCTTTTGCTTCAAGTGTAAGCATGGACTTATTTTTATACTTGATATAGTTTTGATGTAAAAAAAAATACTAGATTTGTTTAAAATCTTTGATTAAATTTTAAAGTAACAATTCATAAACTACAGTATATTTGTTTTATAGAAAAATAATTGAGTATTAAATAAAGTAAAATAGCTGACAGTATATTATTTTTTACCGTTTTCTTTGGCCGTTAGAATTATTACGTTTGGACTTTTTTTTCTAACTTATATCTGATACACATACATATTTATGTTATGAGTTAATTATATTCAACAAACTACGTAATCATTTCCATCGTTACCACATTGTTAAAATAATCGATTACAAAATTTAATCCGCTACTATTATTTTTTTTTTGCTTTTTATTTTTTTTGTAAATAATTGTTACTATTTTTGTTTTATATACGCACTATTTTTTTTATTTAATATCTTATATTTATATAATGGCACATTTGCATTGACAATTTTATAGTTATACATATATATATGAGACCGTGACAAATACAATCGATATTTTGTTTTTCGATCCGATACGAAAATTACGTTATGTAAAATAAAAAAAGTGGGTACCAGATTGTGCCCTCCAATTCTATTACAAAACGCGCATTCACTTAAATGAGATTTCCCATTTAAATAACAATAGGGAAAAATTTTTTTAACTTTGAAAATTTATAACTCGTTACCGGATCAATAAATGGAAACAAAGTAACATATCATTGAGATTCGAACGCTCTACAAAAACAATCTTTTATAATTTTTTGATAAATCTAACCGTCCACCCATGGGTCCGAAACAACAAATATCGATTTTATTTGGCACGGTCTAATATATATATATACAGAAAAAAAGTTTTGACTGAAAGTAAATATTCTTAATTCAAGAAAGTTGTTTTGAAAACTTCAATTTTCTCGAATAAAGTAGAGATGTCTGATCGAGACAGTTTCTTTTGGCTTCAGAAAATCTTGACTTGGTTACCAAAAACGTTTGTCTTCCAAAATAATTTCTTGACTCAAGATAACTTTTTTTTCTGTGTATAAGTAAACGAATGAAAGAGTATTAGGGCCATTTTGTTTTTTTTAAACAACTAACATTAACAATAATTTTGAGTTTATGCATCCTAAACTAGTTAATAAAAAGTTATGAGAGGCACTCAATTTTTTTTATAATCCATCTACTTAAGACTAATTAATCACTACACATATATTGCTATTTTTATATCACTATAGTGAGCGATAAAAATACTTTTAACAAAAGAATGTTTGTTTATTAAAGAATTAAATTTCCCTTTATCGCAACTAAAATGTATTTTATAAATTTAAAAAATTATTAAAAATAAATTATTTAGTCAAAAAAGTATTTACTTTGTATAGCTTTTATCTGCTCACTATATTTGTAATAAAACTAATTTAGAAGTGTAATATAACATCTTTAAAGTGTATATAATTTTATAATAAATATATGTTGAGTTAATTATGTAAAAGTATATGTATATAAAAAAGATTCTAGATTAGATGATTGTACATTAGATAGAAGGCAAAGATGGACCGATAGTCAATCGACAGAAGTTTTAATTATTTCTAGTGTATTTGGACCTTAATTTTTTTTTCTAATAATACTAATACTTACACTGTAAAATTTGCGAATTAAATCCGGGGTAAATTCGGAGCGGATGACTAAATGTATGCATTTAATTCCCTTGGAGTAAAACTCACTCTGAAGGGGAGTTTATTTTAATATTAAAAGAGCGGATGCAGGTTTAAATAAAATTTGCAATCACTCCGAATTTACCCTCGGTTTTTTACAGTGTAGAAATAAGTTAATAAATAAGTCTATTATATAATATTGACTAATGACAACAGTGGTTTGAAGTGATTATTCAATAGTCACATTATCAATACCGATTATGAGTATTGATATATTTTTGTATAAAAAGTATAGATCACAGTATTATTAGCGTAAGTCTACTTATTTATTTTACATTTAGAATAAGTGTTGCGTTTAGAGAGTTAGCTATTTTTTTTCGGTTTATTTACTTAGTTTATATAAGATTAATTCAAAACTTTGTTTGATTAACTCAATTTTAATATAAAAAAAAAGAATCAATTGAGCTTCTTTAAAAAAATACTTAATGGCAATTTCTAATTCAGGGTGAGCTCCCGTGAATGAACACAGCCAGTAAATGAACTTTATTTAACTTTTACTTACACATTAAGATTTTTCGCGAAAAAAATATAATAACTGTTTGATTGATTACTTTTAGAATTTAAATTCTAATTTTATTGAATCCTTCTATATCAAAAGATTGAAAAATAGACTGTATATTCACAAGTTAAGCGTTCATTTATTGGCTCAGGCACCCTAGTAATGATTTAATTTAAAAATTTATTTGTTTTCATACTGAAAGTTGATTTTACTTGGGCTAAAAATTGAAATAATATTTCGTTTTTATGGGCGACTGAAATGTAAGAATTTTGAATAATATTTATATTATTGGAATTTTTGACTGTCTCTATAAAATAATTAATAATGAAGGGGACTGGCATTACCATTTAGCTCAAACCTTTTGAAATAAAATTATTTAAAATAAATCATTAAATATTACCCACCTAATGTTAAATTATTACTTCTGTATTTAGCATGGCAGGAAAGCAATGAACAATAGCGAATAATTTTTATCGTCTCACCTGAAATTTAATTTTTTTCAGCTACGACATTTGTTTACTCATTTATTTTTATTTTAAATAGTTGAATAATAATTCTGTCGTAAACGAAATGGTACGATATAATTTTCTATGAAAATTACGTACCAGTTTATAAATTCAATTATAATCATTAATACTGATTGTCTGTATCAGTGAATTTAAATTATTTCAAGTAAATAAATGAATACTTTTTTTGTTTTTATAACAGATAAAATTATTATTTTAAATAAAACTTTTTTTGACGTATAGCTTAAAGTTTGTAAAAGTATTCAATTTAATTCAGTATTAGATTCAATACAAAAGTATTGAGCTTGAATGCCTAAGTCTTGTGTCCTAGTCTTAGGTTTGTTGCAATGCTGAAAATCGGTCGCAACCATGTACTGTATAAAATTTTGGTGTAACAATGGCCCCTGAGAACTTCACGAGGCCGTGTGATGTGAAATAAGGTAAGTGACCCCTCTATCGGCCAGGCCCCCTTTATCGGCCACTTAGTCGAAAAATCGATATATTTCCACAATAAGTACGTATTCATGCGTAAATAGTTTTTTAAAAAAAAGTGAAATTAATCTAGTTTAGATTAAACATACTTTGATTATTGTAAAAATTCATTTTATAATTATAAAAAAAAATAGTAGTGCGTTAGATGCGATTTCTGGTGATTTCTTATCAGGTAGGTTAAGTATTCTTGTTTTTTCAATAACCGATTACTAATTCAAAATTACAATAAAAGTCCGATTTTTTTTGTTATCTTATTAACTTGTTTCATAGTAATTTTAGGAATCAAAAATTTAATGATTTTTGCCTAATTTATATTAAAAATAGGGTGGCCGAATATAGATACAAGAAAATTACCTCTGTGTGCATTATCGGCCACCTTAGTTTTATTTTTTTTGAGGTTATCAGCATTTATACGCAAAATAGTCAATTTAATTTGTTAATGTCGAAATAAATAAACAAATTGATTAAGTTAAATTTCAAAATAAATATAAATATTTAGAATAGACGTAAATAAATTATATACATCCGATCAGTTAAAATGTTATCTAAAAGGAGGCCGATAGAGGGGGCAGCTAAGCCGATAGAGGGGACATCAGGAATTGAAGTTATTTGCATTTATTATTTAATTTCTAATTAATATTTTTACATATATTTTTTTTTAATTTGAAGTTAAATATATAGGCTTCAAGGTTCTATCACTGTTTTATACATGAATTATTTTTTTTAATTTTAATTCTTAATTCGAAAAAAAAAATACGCTTAACTGGCCGATAGAGGGGTCACTTACCTTAACTGTAAAACTAATTTTTTTTACAACATTCCGCGTTAAATAGCATTTTAAACATTTCAATATTTTTATGATTATTTTTCTTATCTCAAAATTATTATGAATTACACATTTACACGCTTGACGGTGTAAGAATTTTTAATCCACACCACTTAAATTTAACGCGATATTTGGTGTAATTTTCACACCGAGTCCAAAAATTTTTTACAGTGCGTGATATAAAGACATAAATTAACTGCCGTAGTACAGAAATTTATTACCACAAGTATCAATATCTAATCTAAGGAGTATATTTGTAAATTGTTCGTAAGTAAAATGTTTTTATCATTAATTAAAGAATCATTGGAATAAAATCTATGAACACTATCAAAGTGTTTAGATATATCAGTCTTTGAAGAAAATATTTCATTGCAATATTCACAATTAAGTGTTTTTATTTCATGTACTTTAATATGTTTAATTAATTCATATTTTTGTGAGAATATTTTATCACAAATAGTACAAGTAAATGGTTTAATACCACTATGAGTACGTTCATGAATAGTTAATGCACCTTTACGTGTAAAACTTTTATTACAATGTTGACATGTATAAGGTCGTACTTCAGAATGAACTTTCATATGCTGACTAAGATTACTCGAGCATCTATATTGCATATTACATATTTTACATGCATACGGACGTTCACCAGTGTGAATTCTTTCGTGAATAAGTCGCGCTTCTTTGGTAACAAATGCTTCGCCACAAAATTGACACATGTGTGGTCTTTCCGTTGTATGTATTGATTTAGTGTGATATTTTAATGAACTTTTGTTAGCTAATTTTTTACCACAAATATCACATTCAACTCTTAGCTGTGTACCATTGTGTGTACGCTCATGATTTAATAATGCAGCACGTTTAGGAAATGCACGTGAACATATTTTACATTGAAATATTTCTTTATCATTACATTTTTTTTTAATACTTTCAAGTATATCATTATCAGTGTGCTCTTTACGATGTAATTTTAATTCACTCATTGATTTAAATCTGCATTCACATACCTAAAAAATATTATCATTATTTCTCATCGTAACCTAAATATTCTTCAGCTTAATTTAAAGTTCAATAGATAAATTAATTTAAGTCCATTATTACTTTACTGTAAACTATTAATTTAATTATTATGGTTACTACGGTAGATAGTAATTATATTAAGCTAATTACTCAGTACAAAAGTCCTTAGAAACGTTTTATATATAAATATAATTTTTGTGTTTTCAAACTTATTAATTGAATATATATATTTTTATAATGAAATATTAATTTAATGAAAATTTCATGTTTATGTAAGAATTTTTAATTAATGACAATGAATCAGAATCATTAAATGTTTAAATGACTGCAGTTTTATTATTCACAAAATGTTAACAATTCATTAAAAATGTAAATTTCGTTAATTATATAAATATATATGACTGTGTAGTTACCAGACAACTAACAATTTTCGGATTTTTTTGTAAACAATTTAATGTAAAAAAAAAAAAACTAAAAATATGCACATGTAGAAAGTTAAAAAAACTATAGGTGCAATTTTCTGAAATATTTTTTTTTTGTAATGTATTGTTTTTACAAAATTCAAAAGTTATTTGACATCGGCTAACTTCGGTGTCATAAATGTATACTTTATTATTATAGTAATATAAATATATTAAGTTTGAAGAGATATTTTTATAAAACGGATCAAATATTTTATATTTTATAATGCATAGCCAAGACCCGATCGATACCGGCCTGGCAAGTCGCTTTTCTAAAAATCATGAAAAAATAAGCGTCTACTTTGTGTCTTGTTTATAATTAATTATTTACATTTTTTTTAACAAAGCTGCATTAATTTATATTTTTTTTTATATAACAATGTATATAATGTAAAAACACGTTTTTTTTTCGTAGACTGAACTCTTATGTTGGTGAGCAAAAAATAATTATTAAACATTGCTCAAGGTACATAAGTACTTTTACGTCAAATTAAATCATTTCTTTTATTTAATATTTTGATAAATAAATTTATAACTCGTAGGAGGTTTTTGAATTTTAAAAGAGACTCCGAAAAATTTGTTATCTATCCTAACAATTATAATACAGCATTACTATGATTTTTATATGAAACTTGAAGTTAAATTAATGTTCAAATATTTAGTAAAATTGATCGTGTAGATATTCAAGTATAAAATTTTTTAACGAACCTGCTTAATAAAGACAATTTTGATGTATTGTGTAATATACGTTTTCAAGAACATAAAAATCTACATATGATAAAATTTCAGACCCGTTTATTGCAATAAATGTTTGAAAAATTGGATATCTTTTCTGTACCTCTGACACTTGCGCAGAAACGAAACATAACTTATACTTAAATAAACGAGAATTTAAAATGAGCCATTCTTACAGATAAATTGAAATTTTGAAACGAATAAAATTTTCATTCGATAAATGATAACTTCATACACCGGATTCCATATTTTGTTCAATAATTTAAAATTTTATCTATAGAAATGGTTTATTCGAAAATTGTCATTTTCATTGTTTTAATATAAAAACGAATTAAATAAAATCTGCATTATTTTTTTTTGTTAGGTCAATAATTTATATTTATACCATTCGTAAAAAAATTAATCAATTTTTTCTTTAATTTACAATTCAACTATAGAAAAAATTTTTAAGATGCACAATCAATATAAATGTTTTTATTTAAGACAAAGTTTTTATTGATAACGTGCAAAAAAATTAAAAAAAAGTTGGAAAATCAATGCATGCAGAACTCGCTCATTCAAAAAGTGATCAATAGATTTTTTATCAATAGAAGTTTTTATTAATTATAACCAAAAAGATTTGGATAGTGATTTTCAAAAGAGTTCTTCTATTTAAGAATTCAAGTGTAAAAAAAATTAAAATAGATCAATCGGTTGTGCATTTTTCAAGTTGTTGTTTTTACCAACATCTGTACATACTGACGGACATCACAGGTTTTTTTTTACATTTTTGTTTTTCAATCATTACTTTCAAAAAAAGCGACTTAAAATTGTGTTCATTTTATTCATAAATAAACTATCTTTCAAATGGTACGAATTTTGTTCTAGTTGAGGATATTTGAATAAATGTAAATATGGTTTTTACGTGAGTGAATCAACTGGGACCGAGTAAGCGTTAGCAGGACACATCTCATTGCTTCGCAATTGAGTTGTGCAAAATTGTTCTTAATTTTTCGCAATAGTGATCCCCTTAAATTTTTATATAACAATATATATTACAACGATTGCTAACAAAAAATACAAAAAGAGTAATTTTGTTAAAAATTTGGAATAAGATTTTGTACTGAGAATGTCTATGTATAATTTGTAAAACACTTACACTACAAGTATACATCCCGTCATCTTTATTATGTCTTTTCATATGCGTATTCATATTACCCCTGCGATTGAATGATACACCGCAAATAGGACAAGTGTGTTTATTCAAACCATGCGAAAGTCGATGTTGTCGTAATTGAATTCTTTTAGAAAATGCTTTTTCACATTGTTCACATTTATATGGTTTATCGCCATTATGTTGATTCATATGTTCTTTCAAATGAAATCTGTGATAAATATAAATGCAAATTGAGATGATAGCATAAATATAAATAGCATTGTATCATTATACTTATAATTGTGATAAAATAAATATATTAACCTTGATCTGAAAGCATTGCCACATACTTCACAATTATGCCTCTTTTTCTTAGTTACATCTAAATGTGTACGTTTATGTCCTCTCAAATTATTTGAATGTTTAAAACTTTTACCACAAAGATCACATAGATAAGGTTTATCTTGACGATGTGTAGCCTCATGTACATCTAAGCTTGACCATTTTTCATATATTTTATCACAAATACCGCATTTAAATAGCATTTGCAATCCACTGTGTTTATCAGATATATGATTTTGTAAATCTTTACGATTGAAAAATGACAATGAACAGTGTCCACATTTACGTTCTTGATCTGGAAAAGTTGTTCTTGTATGATATAAGTCATGTATTAATAAATCTTCTTCTTTACTAAATAAATCCTTACACTTTTTGCACCTAAATGCGGGGTAACCACGTTGATCATTGTATAGTACATCAGTATCATCAAATGTTTGATCACTATTAAATATATTCTCCGTTATTGGATCCACAATATCTTGATGGCTACTCGTTTCTGTTAATGCACCTTGTTCACATTTATCTTCATACTTATTATTGGCATTATTTAAACAATTTATCTGTTCTTGTGACTGTTGATTGTTATCTATTATTAAATTATCAACAGTATTTTCCACAATTAAATTTTCTGATGTATTATTCGTAATATTTGTAGAGTCAAGTGATGCTAATGGTTCTAATAATAAATTATTTAAATCTGACTGTAGTACATATTTAAAACGATCATCTAATTTTGTTGATGTATTATTTGGACATTGTATAACTGTTTGATTAGTTTGTATTACTGGATTACTTTCTGTCACTTGATTATTTAGTTCAGCTACATCTATATTGCTAGATTTATCTTTTTCGGTTACTACTTCTAACTCATCAACTGTTGAAGTATCCATGCATATTTCATTATTTATTTCTATTTCATTTAATGAAATTAATTCGCGATATCTATCTTCATTATTATACTGAAATTCAAAAATAAATATAAATAATTTAGACTCGCTGAACAATTTACGATAAATAACAAAATTAAAATAAAAATAAATAAATTAATATTGAAACCATTAATTAATTGTGTATTTAATAAAGAAAAAAATAATTTATGATTAGTGAAAATATATAATAGTCGTAAATATAAACTATAAGTTGTATTGTGGACCATAAGGGTGCAAGGGGAAATCAATACTAGAGTTTAGTAAATCAAATCCATTTTAAAAATATTATGGTGAATAGTCTGTTATAACAGAAAATTAATTGTCTATAATGATAATTAATAAAAAAATTTTTTTTTTAAATTCTTATAATTACTTTCATTTCACGATTACCAATTAACTACTAGATTGGGATATTCGGCTATTATTATGCTCCTTTTCCAAACATTAATAATATGATAGTTTTCCCTGATTTACTTAGATTTAATTATACCTAAGCAAGGACTCAAGCTAACTCGATTAGTGAATGTGCCAACTACATGGAAGAATTATATAAAACGTTGCCCAAAAGATAAACTTTTAAATACGGCGAATAAATATTTAGAGAACTTGAATTATTTTGGAGGTACTCTCTTGCTAGTTCTAAACCCTCAGCTAAAACTCTACTAAATAATTGTTAAGTTGGATCAATATCCTGAAAAATTCAAATTGCAATGTTCTTTTATTACTTATATATTGAAAATCAGCCAAAGCATCTATATGTATTTTTTGTAAATTGCATAAATACGTTAAATAAATAAATAAAATAATTTAGTTTAATAAAGGACTCTTTAATGGATTCGATAAATTGATAATTATTCTATAATTTTTTAAAAACACTAGTCACAAAAATTAAGGGATATTATAAAAATTCAAAATTTTTAAGTGATTTTCAATACGTTGAGGACAATATGCGAATTTTCACCTTTTTTTAAATCAACATTGTCGCTTCAAAAAAAAGTTTTTCATCAAAAGCCACTAATTGTGTCTTATAGAGACTGTTTCGCAGTTTTAAAAACCCTACTTCTATTTCCTGTACGATGAATATGTCCCGAGTTATTGATTGACGAAGTCAAATTGGACTTTTCGTATTTAAAAGGTGATAACTCCGCGCCTAATCGTCGTAGGGACTTTTCAAAGGCGTCAAATTAAAGGATATTAAATTCCTTAAAAGACCTTTAAGGCGAGATTAACAAAAAATAAATTAATTGAAGCCCATAGATTGTTTTTAAGATGTGCAAAAATTTGGAAATTTTTTTTGCGGTGGTTTTCTTACGATTACTCCGAAACTGTGTATGATAAAAATTTATAAGTCCAGACCTGAGCACTAGACACTTGAAGCTACAATTTGATTTTTTGGTTTTTACTGTACGACCATTTTCCTGAGGGTTACAGAGTGTTGAAAATCACTTAAAAATTTGGAATTTTTTTAATCTCCCTTAATTTTTGTGAGTAATGTATACGTAAAATGATGGCTAAAAAAAATTTCAACGGTAATGTCAAAAAGCTTACCTTAGTTGGAAGATTAAAATATTTTCTCAACCTAATATCAGTTTGCAAGCATGTAATAACTAAAGAATGAGAAATTTCTAATTTATCATAGCAGTCAGAGCAAATTTTTTGCGGCATTGAATCATTTGAATCAACAGCTATTGGCAAATGTAAATTTATTTTATCAATTATTTTAAAGTTTGTTTGATTGTCAGAAAATATATCGATACCATTGCCGTTTGATTGGCCGCATAATCTGCATAAACTATTATATCTTACTGAAATATCCTCACTACCATTATTATCATCATCATCAAATTGTTCTATATTAATATTTATATTGCAATAATTATTTAAATTTCCATCACCACTATCAATAGAAGTAACATTACTATTTATTTCATTAATATGATTACTAATATTACTGTTTGATGCATGTAAATCAGCACTATAAATTGTATTTTCATAATTTGATGTTGCTGTGTCTTCATAATTATTTGATGGACAGTCATTGACATCGTTAATACAATTATTTAATTGCATTGCGTTTATAATATTATCAGTTGCTGGTGTATATTGTTTCAATTCATGATAGTGTGGTTCTGATGGCGATTCATTGTTTATTGATAATTGATGGTGAAATAACGTTGGTACAGCAGCTTCTGTTAATATTATATTATTTGTTTTACTTATGAAGTATCGATCTTCAATATGATCTGAGCATATGTAATAATTATTATGCAATTCTTCATTTGATTTAATTAATAAATCTTGTCGCCCACAATTGTGTGCCCAAACTGTAGACCTATTTTAATGAAAATATTAATTTTATTAATAAAGTAATAATATCCCTGATTAAAGACTCCAATTAAACCCGATTGAAACTCAATCGGATTTCTACCAGATTCAATCAGAAACAAACATTCAATTAGAATTGCTCGGGAGAGTTCCAATTATCTAATTGAAATGTTTCAAACAGATTCAATCGGAAAATAATAAATGTATATTTTGATTATTTTCCGATACAATCCAATGAAATATTTTATCGATTTAATTGCATTTTATCGGAAAATAATAATTTTAATTTTCCCGATTAGAATTTTCCAATCGGATTCAATCGGAGTTTTTAATCAGGGAAATTAATTATTGTAATTATTTAAAAATAAAATACTATAGAAAATATATAAATATTATTAAATTTTTTTGATTTTTATTGAAAGAGACGTCATAATAAATTTAGTATTAACCCTGATTAAACAAAACGATTCACTCAATGATGAATGTATATATAGTGAAAAAATTAAATCGTTTTGAATATTTTTGAATCATTTCTAATCGTTTTGAATCGTTTCTTATAATCAGGAAATGTAAAAACATGTTTTCAGTAGATAAAAAACGTATTTTTTTTGTTTAAAATTAAAAAAATAAATAACAAAATTTAATTAAATGAATAAAATAAATTTTTATCAAAAAATAAACATTTGATTTCATAAAACGAGATTAAAAATCTTACATTTCATTGTTAGGAAAGCTGATAAAAATAATGTCACTTGAATCTTCATTTTTAGATGAATATTTACATGTACTTGCTGCGCAAACAACTTTCATCATTTTTATAATAATAATAATTATTATTATTACAGTGAATTAATATTATATTGAATTTATAGTGAATTTATAATTAAATAAATAAAAATAATAAAAGTAAAAAAATTATGTTTATATTTAATCACAATATAAATTTATCATTTGTTGACTAAAAAAAAAAAATTTAATTACTAGTCTTTTAGTTTTCGGTTTTAAATTAAAAAAAAAATATTTATATTGTTAAATAAATAACATAATCAAAATATTTAAATATATTGGATTTAAAAATAAAATATCAGGCATCCCAGTGATAAAAAAATATCAGCTGTCAAAGACAGCTGTTTTGTATATATGGTTGTCAATAATAAAAACAAAATAAAAAAAAAGTCAAACGTCAAAAAATATTCTTAGAATAGCACAACTGTCAATTAGTTAATCGGAAGACCACAGTATTTAATAATGGCGTTAGTTTTGTAATTACACACAAAAAAAAGACACTTTTCACATACACAATCATATGTGAATGTTCATACAACTATGCCCTCTGTAAGAATTCATCTACTTGAGATTATTGTGGCGGTAAATTTAAACCGAGATATTTTTATGCAATTTATTTTATGAGTGAGAATGTAGCTGACAAATAGCAATTTTTTAATTTTAGAATAAATGAATAAAATGTAATTAGAGTAAAAATTTTAAAATGCGTATTTAGACAAATGAAAAATCCGCACGCGTATTTTTTTAAATTTAATTATTTCAATTAATTAATTTATTTATTTCAAATTTACAAATTGTCTCATGTCTGCTACATTCACACTTATGTTTATTTTTACTAAAAATTACTTAATAAAGTAAAAATTGTGCGATATAGCCTTTGAATTTTTCTGTGCTTAATAGGTCCAAAAATTTTGTTTGCAAATTAATTACCCTCAATTATATACATGGTGATTGACTATTCATTAAAAAAGAAACAATTTTTCAATCAAAAGGATTTAAGTATTGGATTTTGGTCAAAAAACTATATACAAATAGCCAAAATTTTTATCATAATTTTAAAAAAATTATTTTTCTGTCTATTGTTAAAAAAACAAACATATAGATGTATATCCAGTATTAAAGTAAATCATAATTTAAATATAAATATATTTGTAATAATAATAATCCTGAAGTTAGCAGACAATTAACAATTTCCGAATTTGTTTTTTAAAAAATCAATTACAAAAAAATATAAAATAAAAATATGCACATGTAGAAAATTAAAAAATGCATGGACGCAATTTTATTCAAATTTTTTTTTTTTTTATAATTTATAGTTTAAAAATTTGTAGTACTCCAAAATTCAAATGTTTTTTAAAAAATTGAATAAATTTTTATTTGCCATATTGTTGCAGGTTGCTGTTTTTGTGATTTTTTTGTGTTTTAGAAAAAAATTAAAAAAATACAAAAATTATTAGACATCGGCTAACTTCAGTATCATGTAAGAATAAGTTTTTGAAAATGAGCGTGAACTTAGCTGGCAGTTGTCAATTTAAAAAATTTTGGAATAAGTGAATTAAATGTGAATCGAATAAAATTTAAAAAATGTGCATTTATCGAATCGAAGAATCAGTACTTATGTGCATTTTTTAAATTTTTATATTTTTAAATGTTTAATTCGTTTATTTGTAATTTTAAATTTGTCTCATATCTACTACATTCACATGAGTATCAATGTAGCAGACATCAGACAAATTTAAAATTATAAATAAATAGAGTAAATAATTTAAAAAATAATATTTATAAAAAATGCACTCATTAATTTAAAATTTTTTAAATGCGCATTTTTTTTTTGAATTTTTTTTTATTAATTATTTACTCTATTTATGAATAAATTTAAATTTGTCTAATGTCTGTTACATTCACACTCATTTTTAAATTTATTTTTGAATAGTAATAAATGATTTCAAATTTAAATAAATATTTTTAATCACGATTTTGTTTAATTTAGTTTATAAAGTTACCACTTTACAATAGTGGCGTTAATAGAATACACATATATATATAATATATATAGACCACATAGACATTTATGGAGTACGTACAATATCGGTCATTAATTCTTGCGCGGTAGCATAACATCGGGAAAAAAAAAACTTCTCTAAAGGAAAATATGTATCACTTTTTTATACAAATATTATCTATAAAAAAAAAAAATTGTAAAAAAAAAATACAATATTTAAAAATATATCTATATTAATTAATTGTAAAATTATAAATATGTATTGTAAAATAAGTGAATAAAAAAAAGTCCCTATAAAAAAAATCTCTAGATTTATAAATCACTAAAAAAAAATTACAATAAAAAAAAAAATTCCTACAAAGAAACATTTGCATATCTAAACATCTACTTAAAAAAAATATATAAAAATGAAAATCTCTACAAATAAAATATCTATAAAAAATCGGCTGTTTCGGAAAATCTCTATAAATCATCACATGTACAAATAAATATCTGAATAAAGTATAACCTCGAGAACTGGAAGCATTGCCACCACGTGCTCATAATCATGAATAAGTTCGTGTTGTAATATATAAGTATAAATAATAATAATAATAAAAATTATGGTTATTATTATGTTATTAAGAAAAATATAATAAATAATTTTAAACTTATAATAAGTGACTTCGAAAAACGTGAAAGATTCAAATCTGATAACTCCAAAGCACTGAGCCTGTAATAATTCATATAATTTTAATTTTTTTAATTTTATTAGTTAAACTTTATTTGAGAATATCATAAAATTATTATTATTTATTTTATAATTTTTAATTTTGTTTGACTATCAAGCCGTATGCCAGGATTCGATGAACGTCCAAAAATCACTTTTCTTTTTTAACTTCCCGCTAAGAGAATCGACGATTTTCGAAAGTCGAGTTTTCATCAGATGTCGACGTTTTGAGGTCCTAGGAAGCTATTCTAACTATTTTCAGAATGATGTCCGAGTGTATGTATATATATATATATATATATATATATATATATATATACTAATGCAAAAAATTAAAGGAGCAGAAAAATTTTATAAATTTTTTAGTGATTTTTGGAAGACTGTAACTTGGTGAAAAAAAATCGTATCGAAAATTTAAAAAAAGCATTTTATAGCTTGAAACCTCTAGTTTAGGTGTATTTTTTCAAAATTTTTTAAAAGCTCCGATTATTGCGCAAACATGAGAAATACCGCGAGCCAAAAAATTTCTAAATTTTTTTTTTTTTTCGAAGAGCCCACGGACCGCGGAAAAATTCTTTCAACTAAACGAATGCATACATCGTTTAGCAAATTTATTCAGCTTCAATTTGGTTTTTTTTTTAACCTCGTAGGACGATTTGTCGCAGAGATATCAGCCTTCAATTGATTATGATTACACAATTAAAGGAACAAAACTTGCTCCTTTCATTGTTTAGCTAAACGTTGATCGATGATTCCCAAAAAACGGTACGATAGATCAATTCAAAAATTTACAGGGGTCTTGGGGGTACATTAAGCTAAAAAAGTCCCTGGCAACATTATTTTTTTTATCGATATATGCAGAGTAGCGGTTGATTTACTAAAAAACCAAAAAAAGTCATTTTTTTGTACTTTCTTCTAATGGATGTTAAAAATAAAAAAAAATTTTTTTTTCAAAAAATGATGACAGGATCTTGTAGGGAATTTATTCAAGTTTTTAACGCCGCCCTTCAACTTTCTGTGCGATCATTGGTACCTGAAATATCGAAGATCAAAGCCAAAAGGATCACTTTCTATTTGAAGGCTGATATCTCTGCGACAAATCGTCCTACGAGGTTAAAAAAAAAACCAAATTGAAGCTGAATAAATTTGCTAAACGATGTATGCATTCGTTTAGTTGAAAGAATTTTTCCGCGGTCCGTGGGCTCTTCGAAAAAAAAAAAAAATTTAGAAATTTTTTGGCTCGCGGTATTTCTCATGTTTGCGCAATAATCGGAGCTTTTAAAAAATTTTGAAAAAATACACCTAAACTAGAGGTTTCAAGCTATAAAATGCTTTTTTTAAATTTTCGATACGATTTTTTTTCACCAAGTTACAGTCTTCCAAAAATCACTAAAAAATTTATAAAATTTTTCTGCTCCTTTAATTTTTTGCATTAGTATATATATATATATATATATATATATATATATATATATATATATATATATATATATATATATATATATATATATATATACATACACTCGGACATCATTCTGAAAATAGTTAGAATAGCTTCCTAGGACCTCAAAACGTCGACATCTGATGAAAACTCGACTTTCGAAAATCGTCGATTCTCTTAGCGGGAAGTTAAAAAAGAAAAGTGATTTTTGGACGTTCATCGAATCCTGGCATACGGCTTGATAGTCAAACAAAATTAAAAATTATAAAATAAATAATAATAATTTTATGATATTCTCAAATAAAGTTTAACTAATAAAATTAAAAAAATTAAAATTATATGAATTATTACAGGCTCAGTGCTTTGGAGTTATCAGATTTGAATCTTTCACGTTTTTCGAAGTCACTTATTATAAGTTTAAAATTATTTATTATATTTTTCTTAATAACATAATAATAACCATAATTTTTATTATTATTATTATTTATACTTATATATTACAACACGAACTTATTCATGATTATGAGCACGTGGTGGCAATGCTTCCAGTTCTCGAGGTTATACTTTATTCAGATATTTATTTGTACATGTGATGATTTATAGAGATTTTCCAAAACAGCCGATTTTTTATAGATATTTTATTTGTAGAGATTTTCATTTTTACATATTTTTTTTAAGTAGATGTTTAGATATGCAAATGTTTCTTTGTAGGAATTTTTTTTTTTATTGTAATTTTTTTTTAGTGATTTTTAAATCTAGAGATTTTTTTTCTAGGGACTTTTTTTTATTCACTTATTTTACAATACATATTTATAATTTTGCATTTAATTAATATAGATATATTTTTAAATATTGTATTTATTTTTTACAATTTTTTTTTTTTATAGTTTTTATTTGTATAAAAATGTGATACATGTTTTCTTTTTGAGATGTTTTTTTTTTCCCGATGCTATGCTACCGCGCAAGAATTAATGACCGATATTGTATATCTTTTACTCTCTTACACACAACAGCAGTTTGACAATTACTATTTCTATCTGTCTCACAATAAGTATTGACACCGTATGCGACTGTACCCTACTGTACTAACTATTAACTATTAACAACTAATATGACTGACTGAGTACAGTAACGTGTAGTAGTCTTTGGACTTACTCGTCGTCAACCTAACCTATTTTATTATATTATTACTTTATAAACCTACTAACATTATATTTATAATATCAATGATAAAACAGAGTAAAATAGAAAATACTTTATATCGTGATACGTGATGGCTTCAATAATGCCGCATTTTCGTGGAAATATTTATCGTTTTATTAATGATACACTACTATTACAATACTTGGTAATTTTATTTGGAGTATTTAATTTATCATTGTGTCTTTATGAGGATCAAGTTGGAAAATTTGACTGGTAAATATTTCATTATTATTATCATATCTTTTAAATGTACATACGTATATATATACATACATACACGTATTTTGTTGAATTCATGTTAAGGTTATTGCAAGCAGCTAATTAATTTTGTACACGTATGCTAAATGAATTGACTTTTTTTTTAATTTCAGGAGACAAAATTACGTTGGAAAAATCAAATTTTCTAGTTTTGATACCGTTTCAGCAGCGGCAAAATTAATTGTTGCTACTGAAGAAAATGTTGTTGCTGCTTTGAATTTAAAATCAGGTATAAATAAGTCAGCTGCTTTATTGATATTTTATATATCATTGTTATTATTTAATTAAATGTCCCACTAATAAAATATGTCGTTTTAAACTAAATCACTTTGATTTCAAAAAATCAATTTGATAAATTTATTTAAAGTTCAAATTTATGAACGTGGAAATACGTCATAAATTTATCCCTGTTGTTCATAAGATAAATTATTTATTTTATATTACAATTTCTAAAAAAACTTAAGAATTGATTGTAATAATTTTAATACAGGTCAAATATTATGGAGAAGAGTTCTAGAACGCGGGTATGCTGGTAAAATTCATGCATTAGGTGGAATATCTGATGGTGATTTAATATCTGTTAGCGGCGGAGTGCCTGCTATCGTACGTGTTTGGGATTTAGCTACCGGACACATACTCAATGAGTGGCCATTAGCTGAACAAAATCCTGAAAGGTAAACGTCATACCTTAGAGAAACTATTAAAAATTACGATAACAAAAAAAAAACAGCAGCGCGTCTTCATTTCTATTTTAAGGACATTCTCAGACATTGCCCCCCCCCCTATTTTTTAAAAATATTCAATGACCTTAGGCTGTCAACCGTATTAAAATTTTATTAATTACTTTCAAAAAAATTAAAGCATTAATTGAAAAAAAGAGAACGCAGTTACAATTTTTAAAAAATTTACTCACAGTTGTTATCAATGAGGAGTTTAATGAAATTTGGTAAATAAATTCTAGCCTAAAAAATTTGACATTTCAAATTATAATGTTTACATGAAGATTTTACTGAAATTTGTTTAACAAATTTCGTTTAACTTCTAATTAATATCAACTGAATAATTTTTTTAAAAATCTATGTCTCAGCGATATTAATTATTAAAATTTTATTACGGTTATGGCAGTTAAGAATCTTTAAATATTTCCAAAAAATGGGAGGGCATTGTCGGAGAAATAAGTTCTACTTAGTTTTACTATAATAGTGTTGTTGTATCTGAGTAGACATTTATGGCAGAGATGTAGATGTGCTAAAAAACTATTTACTAGATTTATCTATAGAATATTATACTTAATAACTTAAATATTTTTTCGTACAATAAATTATTTTTTTTTTTAAATATTTTTAGGAGTTAAAAAAATATATTTTATAATTACAGTAGATTTTATTTTAGTTTTACTAGAATTAATATTAATTTTTACAGACTAGATACTCCATTCATATCATTTTCTACATTTGGATTGTACTCTATTGAAAGGTTTTATTTTTACAGATATATAATGAGCACTATTAAATATTTTTCACAATATCATTGTTGTGTTTGTTATTAATGAATCTGTTTCACAGAAAAATATTGTTACACTTTAATTTATAAATGTATCCATGTGTATTTATAACCAATTATTACTTTTATTTCAATGTCTAATAAATGGGATACATATATTTTTTTGTTCAATATAGATTAGAAGATGTCAAATGGCACTTGAAAGATGGCACATTACATCACATTCTACCAATTTATAGCAGCGGTATTGAAGTTACTTCGTACGACAGTAAGACTGGTGAAAAATTAGACACACGAAAAGTTTCAGCTCCATTTATAACGCCTGAGACTGAGTAAGATTTGAAATAATTAATAATTAATCTCTAATTTAACTAATTATTATTAATAAATTGATTTAATTACAGATGTGTTTTAGCAGCACCTTATTTAGCGTGTCTCAAAGGCAATTCCTTTGATGATTCACTAGCCATACTATTTCTAGTCCACTTATTTGATAATAATTCACAACCACAGACTATAACAATAAACAATATATTTGGTGCTGGTGCAAAAGGTCCGTTTCATGTTGAATCGATACCTGGTGATGAGTCAGTGCTGACAATAATTGCTAATGGTGATAATAGACAACGTATATTAATACCTGGTAATGTGGCAAATACTATTTCGAGAGATATTGATGCTAACGCAAATCTTTACGTTACAACTATTGACAGTGAAAAAGTTTTACTCGAGACAACGTATAAAAATGGGGTAAGAATTTTTTTTTTATTTTTACACAGAAGAAAAAGTTTTCGACTGAAAGTAAATATTCTTGATTCAAGAAATTTATATTTATTTATTTATTTATTTATTTAACGCCAATTGGCAATGAACATGAACAATTAACATAAAAAATGAAAGGAAAGTAACAGGCGAAATAATTATATAGGTAAACGCTTTAAGCGATGAATTGTAACATAGATATATAAATAATGATGACAAAAGATTGCACGTAGAGGGGTTCGTGGTTAGTCGTTGTAGTCCAGTACCAGCTTTTTGACAGACGTTTGAAAGGATAGGTAGTGATAGCCAAAGAAGTTCACATCCGAGCAGATAGCATTGACTGAATTGGATATTCCGTTGATAGTCCCAAAACGGACATAGTTTTTGGTGGATTTTACAGGATTTAGCAGCCGGCTATGTCGTAGGCCCGTTTTGAGACAGATAAATTCAAAGCGTTCAAGTATTTCTGGAGAGTCACTGTACCCGTTGATTACCTTGTAAAAGAACGAAATGTCGTTAACTTGTCTGAATTTTGCTAAATAATTGATTTGAAGATAATCATATACTGCGTTGGTGTCCAAGTCATGGCCTTTCTGACGTAAGAAGTAAGATAGGAACAACAACGCAGAATCTGCGTTGGATGTTTTCAAGCCTAATAACCAGTGTTTCGGTATAGGGTGCCCAGTTGACCGAGTTATACTCCCTAATTGGTCTCACCAATGAGGAGTAGAGACTAAGCAATGTAGTAACGTTGCTAAACTCTTTGCCTTCCCTAACGATGAACCCGAGGGTACGATAGGCCTTCTGAGTGATGTTGTCTATGTGGTGTGTAAATGATAACTTGCTGTCGATGGTGATTCCGAAATCTTTGATGGGCATATTGAAAACATCAATTTTTTTGGATAAAGTAAAAATCATCTCTGACTAAAATTAATTCTCTTGGCCTAAGAAAATCTTCAGTTGGTTCCCGAAAACGTTTGTCTTCCAAAGTATTTTCTTGACTCAAAATAACTTTTTTTATGTATAAAGTCAACTCTCAGGATCATCTTGGATTAACAATTATTACAAACGTTCTTTATATTAAATTTTTTAAAAGAAAATCACATTGATATTAGTTTGTAAGTAAAAAAAAAAAAAATTATTTAAGATTAATTATTAATTAAATTTTTTAGGTAACAGAAATAAAAGCTATTAATTTAATGACATCAGAACCTTTACCCGAGTTCACCGTATCTACATCCCACGGATCTCTATTCTCACCAACTATAAAAGCGTCTGTTTGCCCGAAATTAAGCAAAGGAATAATGTGTAGGCATTTATTGTCATCTGAAGATCACAGTGTTGCATTATTGCAGCATAATAAATTAATATGGTCACGTGAAGAAGCTTTAGCTAGTATAATTACAGTGGAAATAGTCGAATTACCAATGTCTGATCGTGACCAGACGCTTGAAACTGAGTTCGATCAAAAAGACAGTAAGTTATTGTTTTTTAAACATTTATTTACTAAGTCAAAGATAAATCATTGTTATTAATTTTATAACAGTACTCAGAAAGATATAGGTCGCAATTTATAATCTAACAAGCAATTGGCATGGTTCAATTTATTTATTTATTTAATATTTATAATTTATTAAATTTATAGTGTATCGTAACTTAAAAATATCGATGGAAAAAATAATTATTAGGAATACACTTCAAAGTAAAGGACATTTTGGTTGCGTAACAACATATCCGCGGGCAAAATATCCGCGACAAATTATTCTCAGACAAAATATCTGCGGAAATAATATCCGATGAATAAAATATCTACGGACAGAATATCCTGAAAATGGGCATACCAAAGATATGAATTCATCACATCAAAATTTTCATAGTTAAAAAAACAGTAAAAAAAAAATTATTAAAATTATATTTTTATGAACATTTATCGTTTAATTCATTAAATACTTAATGCGAAAATACATATGATTGATACATACATAAAAAGGTGTGGAATATAGTACTCTTTTTTCACGAATTTTGTGTGTGCATTACAAAAATATACCCACATATAGCGACATTTTGTCGCACGAATTTTTTTGTCGATATTTTTTTGCGGATATTTTGTCCACGGATATCTAAGCGTGTCACCGGACATTTTAGAGTTATTATTATTACTATTATAAATTATTAAATTTTCATTGGTGATGTAAAAAATTTATTTGATATGATACTAATAAAAATTATTTTGTGATTGGCTGCTGGCAGGTATCGATATAGGCGGTTCATGTAAGTAGTTTATTGCAGGATAGGCTGGTTTTAATTAATAATTGTTTCGATTTAAAATATAAATAATAGCATGAGCTTAGCAGTATTATAGTCTAAGTAATTTAAGCATGAAAGTTTAAATAAATCAGTGCAGACCGTGATTACTAAATCAATAGTTACTTTATTTATTTATTAGTTAGTTTAATTATTTATCTAAAAAAGTTTATTAATACCCGGCTATAAAAATTAAAATTATTATAGACATAATTGCTTGTTGTTTATCTTCATTTTATTTATTATTAATTTAATTTATTTGCATGAATTTACAGCAAGATTTTATTGAAGAATTATTTACGAGTGATATTTTTTATACTATAGATACTTTTATTTAAATTTGCTTTATTTATTTAGATAAAAAAAAAAGTTTATTAGTAATTTTAGTGCAACGATAAATTTTTTGTGAAGATTGTTTATATTTCATAAATTTATTTTTTTTTTAACTATTATTTGTTTACATTTGTTTATATTATCATTATCAGGGGATATTGTTGGAATGTTTTTACGAAGATTGACAGCTCAAATGAATCAAGTAAGATCATTATTCCAAACAACTTTTGACATTAATTTACCGCAGTCAAATCAACGAGCTGATCTTGTCAGAGATAAATTTGGATTGCATAAAATGATTGTTGTTGTAACGTCTGCTGGAAAGGTATAAAACATTTATTATTAATTATTAAACAATTTCTAAATAATAAAACTAAGGGCGTGTTCAGAAAAACACTCTGGAGATTGATAAATGTCTATCCAGTTGGTTAATAAATGGAGAGTCACCCGGTTTAATTAAGAATAGAGGAACAAAACAATATCTGATTTTATGAACGCATTGTGGTAGTCGAATTTTTCTTCTGGTTTAACCAGATTTTTGTGAGCGCGGAACACTGAGAGAACAATTTATTTGAGCCAAATGAGATTTGTTTCAGGCAAATAAATTCCATATTTGAGTGGACTCAATTAGTGTTTATTTGAGACAAAGATATGGCTCATTTGAATGAAATAATGATTTGTTTATAGTTAACAAATCTTTATTTGGACTTTTTTTTCAACCAAGATTTGTTAACTATAAACAAATATATATTTGAATGAAATAAATGATTTTTTTCAGTCAAATAAATTTATTTATTTGGCTCAAATAAATTGTTCTCTCAGTGAAGTTGCATCTTTTTCTTCTAGACCCTAGCGGATTCGAATTACAGTAATTAACGTATTTTACGGTATTCAGAAAAGTGGCCATAAAATCTGGTAATTTACCGCAAACTATGGAATTTTACGGTAAAATTGCGGCAATCGGCAATACTTTACGGAAAAGTGCGGTATTTTGTCGCAAATTTGCGATAACATTACGGTATTTTACCGTAAAATACCGTAGAGTACGGTTATTCTTTTAAACACCGTAAATTGCGGTATTTTTACCGTGCTGTACCTATTTTACCGCAAATTACCATAAAATGCTGCAACTTTGCAGTAAATTACGGTATTTTAGGTAAAAACACGATCAATTCTCGTAAGTTATGGTAATTTACTGTAATTCGGATCCGTTAGGGGAGTGAATTTCTGACATGCCCTAATCATTAATAGTAATATTAAATAAATAATTTATTTATTTAAATTTGAAAACAGTTGTTTGGAATTGAATCAAAGAAAGGTGAAATAATATGGCAATCACGAGTTAATAATATTGCTAGTCTTAAAAGTGATTCGAATACTATGCTCCTACATGTCCAGCGAGGCAGCCGTCATTTCCCACACCCTCCACAATGTGCATTGTTAGCTTTAGATAAGGTAAATTATTTGCTTTAAATATATTATTTAATAAACAATTAAGTCATTATAATATTTATTTATAATTATTCAGAAATCGGGAGAAGGTGTAATTTATGCATTTAACCCGATAACCGGTCATCCACTTGATGGCTTAGTAAAATTAGGATATAAATTAAAACAGTCAATGTTATTACAAATAACAACTGAAGATTTTCTTCGTCCGATATTACTTCTCGATACACGTGATAAAGTTCACGTTTATCCAGAAAATGCAACGGCTGTGGCAGCTTCTGTCAGTAAAAATACATACTTATTTACGGGTGATCAAGAGACTGGTGTATTGTCAGGATATTCTCTAGCATACAGTACTTCAAAGGTTTGTAATTATAAAATAATAATTAATGTAAATTTTAATATGTAGAATTTTTATTTATGATTTTTAATTATTAAATTTGTAGGAATTAATTGCTCACAAGGTATGGGAATTAATACTGTCACCAAAAAATCAAAAAATAACTCATATTGTGTCAAAAAATTCTCTTGGGCACGTGCATTCACAAGGTCGTGTTTTAGGAGATCGATCAGTACTGTACAAGTATATTAATCCCAATTTGGTAGCTATTTTAACTCAAGGTGTTGGTAATACACACAAAAGTAAGTTTATAAATTATTACTGTTTACTACACTACTTATAGAAATAAATACTATTACTTAACCCTCCGCCCGTCGCGCCACGGCGTTCCGCCGCCAAGTATTTAATATTGCGGTGTTGCCAAGTATTATAACAATGATATTTCAAAATTAAAAGCACACAAGCTTATGCGACTAAATTTTAAAAAATTTTTTTTAATAAAATAAAAACACTAAAGAAAGAGATGAATTAAATGAGCTGGAAATGAGTCGCTGGTGGTAACTGGCAACACTGCGCAGAAAATCCGAACAAATTCAACGCCCGAGTTTACTCGCCGCATTTCTCAGGTTTTCTAACAAAAAAAATTATTTTTTTAATATTTAAAATATTATTCATTCATTCGATACTCAAAAGTACAGTAGAAGAACTCATAAAATTTCAAAAGGCTAGGAAGTTTTTTTTTCTTTTTAATAATTTTTTAATAAAAATTGCGGTGCTGCGCTCATAACGTGAAGGAAGAAGGGTTAAAATAGATATTCTTGGCTCAAGAATTGTTTTTCGTTTATTTTTTTAAATAAACTTTATATTTTGCGCAACAAAAATTTATTGACAAAATTGATACTTATTTTCACTAGCTCATATTCTGATCAACGAATTACTTAATTCGAATGAATCAAAAATATTTGTATGATTATGTCAATAAATTCTTGAGACAAAAAGAATTTCGTACATTATTCATAATTTTATGTTGAATTTATTCAAACGACCAGACTTTTATATTGTTTAAATGAAGGAACAACGGCTTTACTGATCTACTTAATTGACATCATTTTATTATTTTTGCGGGTAACGTTTCGCTAATGGTAATTAACATCATCAGAGTTGATTTAATTTATAGTAAATTTATATGACTTAAAACTATTGATTAATATACCTAATTTTAAATATTCTTATACACTGTTTAAATTATCATTAAACTTAATTTTTAATGTAACTTATTATATAGACATGGGTCTGATGATGTTAATTACCATTAACGAAACGTTACTCGCAAAAATAATAAAATGATGTCAATTAAGCAGATCAGTAAAGCCGTTGTTCCTTCATTTACACATTATTCATAATTATCGATAAGTTAAATTCTTCAATCAATAAGTATTTTTTTAGTAAAAGTATCAATTTATTTCAGATACACTTAATTTATATCTACTGGATGTCGTATCGGGTTCAATGATATTTTCAATTGTACATAAAAGAGTACGTGGACCATTTCACATTGTACATTCTGAGAACTGGTTAATTTATAGTTATTATAATGATAAGAGTCGTAGGACTGAAATCGCAACAGTAGAACTTTACGAAGGTAACGTTCAAAGCAATACCACAGTGTTTTCTTCGTTGACTACAACGCGATTACCTTTAGTCGAAAGACAAGCATTTATATTCCCTGCAACTATTGAATCAATGCAGGAAACAATTACTGAGAAAGGAATTACTAGTAAACATATATTAGGTACATTTTTATAAAGTTAATATTTTATTTATTTGATTAATTAATTAAGGAACTAATTAAATTTATTTATTTTATAAAAGTATCTCTTGCGAATGGTGGAATTTTGGAGTTACCGTGGATGTTGGTTGATCCAAGACGGCCTATTAATCCCGAATTAAGGGAAGAAGGTGTAATACCTTATATGCCAGAGATACCGATCCAAATGGATGCCATTATTAATTATAACCAAAGTGTATTTAGGGTATCAGGAATTTATACAAGCCCCAGTGGCCTTGAAAGTACTTGTCTAGTGTTTGCTCACGGTATTGGTAAGTATTTACTATTGTAATTTATTTATGAGGGGTAGTAAATGGAAGCTGTCCACGTTTTCTCTTCCCAAGTAGCACACTTGGTTTTATGACATCTATATGATAGCAGTTGTGAGGATGTTTTTTTGACTTATTGATAGGGCACCAAAATGTTGACAAAAAAATCAGAAATTTGTCACCAAAAAAATATCTGCTTAAAAGACTTGACACAAATGACGACGAAAAGTAAATTACACACAATTGTCAATCAGTCATCTAAACGATTTCTTAATTGAAATGACTTTTAAGACGAAAAAAAAAAAACGAAAATTTTCTATGACTCTTAGGACCCAAGTAGCACACTTGCTTTTTTGACATCTATAAGATATCAGTTTTTGGGCTGTTTTTTGACATATCGATAAGGCACTAATATGTTCACAAAACGATCAGAAATTTATGTCACCGAAAAAATATCTACTTAGAAGACTTGACACAAGTGACGACATAAAGTAAATTACAAATAGTGGTAAAATAAGTCTTCTAAACGACTTTTCAATTGACATAAGACAGGAAAAACAACACAAATTTTCTCTGTCTTCGGAACCAACATTTGCATGCCTTATTTATACCAAAAAAGGTGACTTTGAGACAAAAAAAAAATTTGTCTTATCCTTTTAAAAGATATCTTAAAGTTATCTCTGCGCTACTTGGGGACTAACATCTGTAAGTCTTATTTATTTAAAAAGACTTGGCTTTGAAACAAAAAAAAATTTGTCTTGTCCTTTTAAGAGACATCTTTATGATATCTTAAAGTTGTGCCTGTGCTACTTGGGTTAACTAAATGAACATTTTTGAAAAATAAAAACGTAGATTGCTAGATTGTAGAGTGATGCATCGAGTCTCGTTCTTAATTTTGCGTTTAGAGATTTTGTTTGAGAGGAAAGCTTGGACAAAAATTACTACAGATTAGGGGTGCGCGAATATTTGAATGGTTTGAATTTCGAATCGAATGTCACTTCGATTCAATTCGATTCGAATACTATTCGCATACCCCTACTACAGACCCTCTTTAAAATAATATTAATAATTACTAATAAATTATTATTTTTTATTATAGATTTGTTTTATACACGTGTGGCGCCATCAAAAACATTTGACGTTTTGAAAGAAGACTTTGATTACTATCTCATCGTCTTAGTCCTCGCGGGACTTTTAGTAGCATCTTATATAACTAAAAAATTGGCATCACAAAAAGCACAGAAGCAAGCGTGGAAATGATGTCGTCACTTTACTACCACTAAAAATATAATAAATTAAAAATAACAAGAAAAAAAAATTATTTCAATCACTATTTCTTTTATCATTCGTCTTTATTCACAAATTAGGTAATTCTTATAAATATTTAAATACAACGTCATGATAATGAATCATGATGATAGTAATTTATAAACTAGCCCCTTTTTGTAAATGGCTCGTATGTAAAGTAAATTATAAAAAATACGTAATGTATGTTAGCAAAAAAAAAAAAAAAGAAAACAAAGATAAGATTATTAAATAGGTAAATAAATTTGATTTTTATTCAATTAAGATTACTACCTTTAAAGCCTTAAACAAAAATTTGTAATGTGTTTTTTAAATTAAAACTTTTTTGTTTAAAAATTATCGTTTTATTTTTTTTTTATATTGATTAATTATTCAATTAATTGTTTATTTACTTATTTATAAACGCCCTTCCGCAATTATGCATAGTAATAATAACAAATATAATATAAAGTGTGAATAATTAATCCTCAACATAACTATAACAACAATAATAACCAAAACAAAAACGATGATCAGAATTCTCAGTTTAAAATTGCCCTTTTAGCTTTCTTCTTGCAACTGTCCGATGATGCTCCAAAAAAATCTACTTCTGTGGCATCTTCATTGATAATTTTGGAAATTCTGTATAATGGAGAGCATGTCGAAAAACGTGATCTTTCTACACGCTGAGAAAAAAATGCTAACTATCGCATCTTACAATAGGGAATGATTACCACTTGTATGTGATAATAATTATCCTGCCCTTATGTTAACTATTCGTTTCTCCTATAGTAATATTTACTATTGCCAGTAATATTTCCCATCTAGATAATAATATTTCTTATGCCTGAAAAATTTTTAAATTTTGCCTTCTGAAATAGTAATGACGAGCAACCTGGAGTCACTACGTGACTGCCCAAATATCACATCTAAATTTATAAAATACGCAGAAAAAAAGAATTTCTTGCCGCAACAAAATTTTAATTTCCACCAAGAAATTTTATACATTATCAATTAAATACAAAAATTGTCTTGGGGTGAGAAAAGATTTTTTTGGTCAAGAAATAATTCCTTGCACCGAGTAATTTTTTCTAGTTCTAAATAAATTTTTGTTTTCAATTCACAATGCAAAAAATTTATTGGGGTAAGTAAAAATTTTCTTCAGGCGAGTAACGGTTTTTTGTGTCAATGAATCCTTTTTTTTTCTATGCAGACTTTT
This sequence comes from Microplitis mediator, assembly GCF_029852145.1. Classification (NCBI taxonomy): domain Eukaryota; kingdom Metazoa; phylum Arthropoda; class Insecta; order Hymenoptera; family Braconidae; genus Microplitis; species Microplitis mediator. Next base: position 7,813,544 of record NC_079978.1, on the reverse strand, counting down.
TTGGCTTTGAGAAGCTTCCTAAAACCAAAAAAGAGTATAAAAATCTGTCATTTTGGAATAAGTAACGCGATATAAATAATATTGCTATATATTCAGTGACATTCAGTCATATTAAGTGACAGAATAATTAATGTTAATTTATTTAAAGAAAATAAATACGATTGTCTTCTTTCTCGCGTAATTTAAATGTAATTCGAATGATATAGATAAATCTATTTAGCTCAATACTTGGCAATTAAAAAGAGTTTAAAGTATGAGAAGGCACAAATTCAAGTCAAGACCTATCTAATGATACCAATTTCAATAACGATAACTAATTCTATAATATAGATGTAGCGGGAACAAAATTTTCTTCATTCTCTTAATAACATAGATTATCATCTCGGATAAAAATGCGTACCATCTCCAATAGGAAAAGTTACCATAAAAGAATGAGAATCATTAAAATGTAAAGATGGAAATAGTTACTTCGTTAATATGGGAAGTATTACCACTTTTTTTTTCAGCGTGTAAAGGAATTTCCATTATCCTATTAGATCTCAGGTTTATATTTGGTACAGTAAAATCCAACATACCAAGCACCTTTGAGGCATCAAGATACCCATCAATAATATGAAATCCACTGCACAGTGTTAGATACTTTCTCCTATCAGCTAAGGAAGATAGTCCCGTATACTCGTGGGCTTGATGTCTGTCCAACAGGATTCCCTTCCTGCTATTGCCGTATCTGATATGTCTTAAAAATTTTCTTTGAACCGATTCCAATTTTTCAATCTAGTTGTTATAAATTTATAAACTGTCAATTTTAACTGACAGTTACTTCAATATTTATATAAATGTTTGTCTAATTATTTTTGAGAACATAATTATGAGAAATGAAACTGAGGAATGACAAGCAAATTGTTATGGTATAATTTGCGTAATTTAATTTTTCCACGTGGGTGTATTTGAGGCATGAATGCGGGTATTCTGAAGAGTATTGATTATTATTTGCGGCTGCGCAACCACCTAATGCCGATCACATGCCCACGTTCATCATTACGCGGGGGTACATGATGAGAATAAAAAACAGAGTGAATAGAACGCACGCGGTTTACTATTTTAAAGACTATTATGTAGGAAAGTGCTAATCTGTAAGACTGTTAATAATTAATGTGTATAAAACTTTTTTTTTTATACTGACACCCTAAAATTTTTATTTATCAAGTGGAGGAAAATTCGGTTATTTTAAATATGTAGGTATCGTTTTAAATAAAACATATGCACTATTTTGAATTTATTCACTTATAATTTATTAATAATTTTTATCAATACTTTTGTTTAGATATTTATGGTTCTTTTTTTTATTTTTAAATTTAATATCAGTTTAAAAATAAAATTTAAACATACAAAATCCTGCTGAAGTAACTTTCAAATCCATATGTTTGAATTGTATGTATATTTATTTAGCCGCAGTGCAGATTTATTCTATTCGTCAATAATTAAGTAAACAACCAGTTAATACTTCCGCCGGATTTTAATAATATTCAAATTGCCTCTTTTAAAATCATAGATTATGGAATTATGTTATGCGCTTTTTTTTTAATATCAACATCCGTTACTTATTATTCATATGTTTTTTAATTTAAAGCATCGTAATTAAAACTCCAAATCATTACAGCTATAAAATGATAAATAGTATAAATTTATTTGTTTCCACAAAATTTATATTTTGAATATGTTAAAAAAAAATAAACAAATTAATTTAATAGTAAACAGTAATTATTTTGTTACAAAACAATTTAAATTATTGAGATAATAAATGAATGAATTATCAATTTGTCAATTATTCAACTACATACGTAACTATAAACAATTACATGTGAGCTAAAAATACGTGTATTTGTATTAGTGAATGTGAATTCAACATTGCTTATCTAAAATTACAATAGCTGGACGAATGGAAACGAGCCCCCGGTTGTTATGCTATATGTAGATACTTCATACTTGATATCACTTTGAGACCAAGGTCGTAATTAATTTAACCAAGTCTCTTGTTTTGTTATTACTGTTTGGTTTTATTTTTATTTTTATTATTTAATCATCATTTGCATTTTAAAATAATAAATTATTTATGTTTTTCAACTTCATGCACTCAATACGCTGGAAAAAATTTACGAATTAAATCCAGAGTAAATTCGGATCAGATTACTGTGTATGTATTTAATCCCTTAGGAGTGAAATTCACTCCGAAGAGGAGTTTATTTCAGTACTGAATCTCTGGTTCGGAGTGAAATTAACTCCTGAAAGGAGATTATTTTAATGTTGAAACTCTGAATCGGAGTAGATGCGGATTTACATAAAATCCAGATCATTCCGAAATCTCTCCACTAAAAAACAAACTCTGAATTTACTCCGTATGCGGAATGAATTTCTTAAAAACTTCGGAACTCCGAGTGAATTCGGATTTAAATAAAATCCGTAATCACTCCAAATTCACACCTAATTTTTTACAGTGTATATATTTATTAATAAAAAATAATTATTTAAATTTTGATTAAAAAAAAGCGATACGCAAAATTTATTTATTTATTTATTCTTAAAATTTTTTTGAAAGATAAAATTTATAAGAAAATACAAAGGATGGTAGATGTAACAACGACTTTACCATCGAGCAATGGAGCGACGTTGATGGGACGCACAAAAGGTGCATTGAGGACCATGAGAACAGCATTAGGGGGTGGTGGAGAATATCTCCAGGGATTAGGAAGTAGAATAGGATCAGCATTAAGTAGTAGCTTTGAAGACAGCGAAGTCACGACAACTCCGTCCTCGCCGCCGTCGCCGCATTTAAATGATCAGGACGCGAGCCGTAATGAGGGAACAGCTCGACGGAAGTTGCGGTTTCCTCGGTAATATTCTATTTAAAAATTTATATGCTTCTATTTAAAACCACTTGTACAACAGAATTTGTTTATGTAAACAATTATATATAAATTGACTTTACGATTTTTCCTTATGATTATTTAATAATTAATATCATTTTCCTTATGAATATTTAACAACAGGCCCGGTGGAGGTTATTCTTATGAAGATTATGAAGCTATGACCCGACACAAACTTGAACGCGAAGCCTGTACGCGGTCACGTAGGAAATATCCTCCGGGAATGACGTATGAGGAAATCGCGTCTTCGAGAGCATCTGTGGAGAATAAAAATCCAGTGCAAGCCGAGCAGGAAATTAGTCCAGACAGAGATAGTATTGAAAGTATTGAACCTCTTCAAGAAAAAGATATCCGGGCTACTGGTCCAGATCCTTACGATAAACTTGATTACAAAACAGGTAAAAAAACCTATCTATAAAATTTATTTTCATGATATCAGCATCGAAACTTGAAGTTTCAGTGTCTCTACAGCCCGTCGAAACAAGCTAATTTCAAGTCGATGCTGCAAACAACTGCTAGCGAATTCGTAATTCACAAATATTTTCATACAGCGGGTAAAAATAATTGTGTTTCTTCCCTTGGGATATTTACTATCTAATAAGTGACTGTAAATTACATATTTCTCGTTCTCTAACAGTTCTCCGCATCATTGACTTGAAATAAACTTGTTTCTAACTGGCTGCTGATCTGAAACTTGAAGTTCCGATGCAGGTAATCATGAAAAATCTAGTGTGTGACTCAGAATGAAACAGGATTTCAGATTTCGGGTGATGTCAGCCTTCGTCTACAGCTAGGACAGCCAAATTCACCCTAGTCTGAAATCGTCTTATTGTATTCCTTGTCACACAATATACTATTTATTTGAATAAATAAAATCAAACATAAATATAACAATCAATGTTAATTTTTTTATATTTTTTTTATGAAGCAAGAGCTCCAGATCGCTATGAAACGGTTGTTTTCCGTTTAGGTAATTTAATAAATAAATAATTGTTACTGAGCTTTATGTTAATTACAGGTACATGTCTAATTGTGATCCCCTAGTTGTGTTTATTTTCATTCCCACGTATTAATAATTTGTGTATTTAATTTTTTTAATTTATTTATTTTCATAATCGTGCTCATGACATTTATTATTTTTTTTTTTATGTGACCCTGATCTGTGGCAATGTCAATAGGAAATGTAGTTTATTATCAAGCAAGTGTTACTGTTTAAATTTTCAACGATATACTGATAATACATACGTCAATAATAATTATTATTGTTATTAATTGCTTTAGGTAAAAACATAATTGAACTATAAGAATTGATAAATTGCTATTGCATTTTTTTTTTAATTTTTTTTTTTTTAAACTTCGTATTGTTAATATTCCTTTACAGTATTTAATGGAGTACAGTACACGGTGAACACACTGGATTAAACAACTCATACAAATTCCCATGTAGTATTTATGTACTGACATACATATATACATATACTTATACTTATACTTATTTTTTAGTAGATTAAATATATGTGCTTTGTAGCCGTGACAATAAAAAATAAATATTTAATAATCTGTATTATAAATTATAATTTTTATTTTTACAGATGTACCTTGTAGCAGTGGTTCAGCTAGTGATCAAGACGGTTACGGACCTAGTACGAGTTTGGACTCTAATATGGATGGTCGTAGAATGTGGGAAAGATCAGGTAAAATTTATTGGATATTTTTTATGAGTGTGAATGTAACTGACAAGTGGGAACTTTTTAAATGTTTGAATAAATAAATAAAATTTGAGTAGAATAAAAATTAAAAAATACGTATTTAGATAAATGAAAAATCAGCATAGAGAAAAAGGCTAGCTCGAAACCTACCAATTTTTATTGTGCTGTCGGCCAAACTTGAAACAGAAATTGATGTATCCAAAAAGTTATTATGCTCATACGAAAAATTCACTCTAAAACCAAGTGTGTAGTCGAAATCAACACACTTGCCGAATGACATTGAAACGCCATAAGCAATCTATAGATTTTTAATACACTGTGAAACGAGTTTTAAGTGACTTCAAAAAACCATAGTTTTGTTTATGGCCTTAAACATAGAACACGTTTAATATGTGTTAAAATAACACACTTGTAACACACTTGGTTTTAGAGTGTTATTATGCTGTATCACAACACTTACTACGCGCGAGAAACTTATCGATAAGCTTTAATAACAATTACTTTCATGCATTATAATAATTGGGATCAGGCATAATAATTTTTGATAAAAGCATAATAATTTTTTGGATGCTTCACTTCCTGTTTAAAGTTTGGTCAACAGCATAATAAAAATTGGTAGGTTTCGAGCCAACATTTTTCTCCGTGAGTGCGCGAATTTTTTTAAATTTCATTATTTTAGTTCCATTTATTTATTTACTTGAAATTCATAAAATGTCTCATGTCTGCTACATTTACACATCAAATTTTGTCATCATAATGTTTTTACTCTTTTTGAGTATCTGTTCATACCAATTAATACTGATGTGTTTAAGTTATGTTATAAAAATAATTTAAGGGTCTTCCGGTTCAGTACAATCATGGGCATCGAGTTTGTCGGCAGATAGTCAATCTGAAGAAGCTGCTGCTGATTTTATGAAATCATTTGTCCCGCTTCTTTTTGATGCTCCAAATAATATTGATCAAGAACAAAAATCCAGCTTTGGTCAAATGGTTCTTGTATGTATTTTTATAAATATTTATTATTGTGTATATTTAATTACTTGTTTAAATTAACATATATTGTTAATTACAGACGGAGTCGGGAAGAATATGGTTCGCAAGAGTTGTTAATGCCAGAAGAGCTCGTGCTTGTGTTTCAGAATCTTCATTTTATTCATTAGCACAACACTTTGCGGTTGCATTATTTGAGTGCCATGAAGCTGATGATTTTGCTCCAGCTAAAAGCCTAATGAATATGTGCTTTACATTTTACCATGAAGGTACTTTATAATAAATAATCAAATGTATAATGGTAATGAGAAACAGTATGGAGCGGGAAATTAATTAATCTTTTTTTTAGTCGAAGTTCCAGGTTTGGAACCGTATAGAGAATATTTGTACACGCATTTACGAGTTCAGCCTATCTGGAGATCCATGAGGTTCTGGACTGCTGCGTTTTTTGACGCCGTCCAGTGTGAAAGAGCTGCGAGACCTGTTCCATCAAGATCGAAATCACTAGATCGAGAGACAATTGCTGCAGAAGATCGAAAGTATCAAGCTAACATTGTCTTTGGTCAATTAGGGTACTTATTATCATCACAAAAAAAAGTTTTCGTAATAATTATTATTGATAAAAATTAAATAAAATTTTTTTTATAAACTTTCAGTACTTTTACATGTAATATGCACGCTTTTGGGTTATCAAGAAATCTTTGTTTAGAGTTTTTACGAAAACAATGTGTGATAGCTAATCTTACACCAGGTAAATATCAAATTTTATTTACTTAATTACGTTAAATTAAGTGTCTAATCGAAATTAAGCTTATTGAAAAAAAAAAAAAAACAATTAGGGTAGAGGTACGATTTTTGGCCACTTTAGGGCCAGTTTTGGACACGAAAAATTTAAATAAAATTGTTTGTAAAAGATGTAATGACATAATTAATTTTTTAAATTTATACCAGGATACTTTTATCACACTGTTACAATGTAAATTTTATTTCATACTTTTTCATTAATTAAAATGAAGTATTAATTGTCCAAAAATAGAGCATTGGCCACAAATGGTACTTCTACACTGTTGACATTATGAGAAGTATGTTAGATATTATAATTTATTTATTATATTTAATATTTATAATAAATAAATTTTTCTGAAAGTAAATTCTTATGAAATTTTATGAATATTTTCATAGTTGAAAAAGTAAGTCCGAGTCCAGGAGACGAAAGAATATTCTTTCACTGGAAGAATCGATTCAGTGAAGTATATTCTTTCAAAAATATATGAATATTAATTTATTTCAAGCTGTAAAATGGACAGCGTAGTTGCTTAAAAAAATATAACATTTATAAAAAGATACTCAAGTAACACACTTGGCTTTGGGACATCTATAAGATAGTAGTTTTGAGGCTGGTTGTTGACTTATCGACAAGACACCAAAATCTTGACAACAAAATTAGAAATTTATGTCACCGAAAAAATATCCGCTTAGAAGACTTGACACAAATGACGACAAAAAGTAAATTACAAATAATTGTCAAATAAGTGATCCGAACAACTTATCAATTGAATGACTTTTTTAAGACGGAAAAAAGAACACAAATTTTCTATGACTCCTAGAATAAACATCTGTACGTCTTATTTATTTAAGAAAATTAGGTTTTGAGGAAAAATAAAATTTTTCTTGTCCTTTTAAAAGACATCTTTATGACATCTTAAAATTGTCTCTGTGCTACTTGGGTATATACTAGATGTTTCATATTATTAGAACCTCTTACGAATATTCATTTAATAAAAAAAATTCTTATTAATTAAAGTACGTAATATTGTTTTAATTAAAATTACTTGGATCATAAAGTCAATATTGACATTTATATGAAATATAAATTGTAAATATAAATAGCTATAAAGCAATTAGCGTTAAAAGTAAGTACTTTGAGATAATTAGTCGGCAAGTATTTTCATATTGGACATGTACTTTAATTTATATTAATATTTTTTTAATAAATCACTAAACGTAAAAGGCTTTTATGATAATAAATAGCAATAAATATTAAAAGCATTTTTTAAAAACATGAATTGAATTGTGTGATTATTATTTTTAGAGCAAGAAAAAATGTTACGAGATAACATAATGCGCATGTTTGACGAGTCCGAGCCATGGAGGTAGTGAACTATAATGCGGGTGCCTTATGTTCGCGCATATATAAAAATGTAACGACTGAATTAGTTATTTCAATAGTAAACTAATAATCAGTATTTGTCAATTAAAGTGAGGTCTATTGTTTTATCTTCATTATTTGTTATATAAATATTAATAATAAATATTTTTTGAATTAAATGCCGCTAAAATCAAACGATATTGTGGTATTACTAAAAATGGAGCACTGATAGTTAAGTTATATCTTATAACTTAAAAGATCTTAAAAATTTAAATAAATTATATTAAATATTTTAAATAAATTATTAACGACTCATAAATTGTTGACTTGAAAGCCTTAATTATCTGAGATCACAATCATGTTAACTTTTGAGATCACTATAAAACTATGAGCTTCTTATATAGATAAATAAATCTTTCAAAAGTATTATAATTATATTAATTCTTTAAGAGAGACTTCTAGTGTGACCGCTTGAAAAAAAGATGGTTTTCGGGAATTTTTTAAAGAAAACTACTGCATGGAATGTTTTAATGTTCTGAGGATATATTTGTGAATACAAGATAAAATTTTTGGACCAAAAAATTCAAATTCAGTGAGTTATTCACAATTTCTCAACGATTCAAAAAAAAGTCCTCCCACTGCTGCAGTTATAAAGACCTTCGCAGTGCATGAAATAAAAAAGTTTATTAAACTAGATGGTATTTTCTGTACCATGACCCTCGGGCTAGGAAAAAAACTGAAATTTAACAAAATGGCATAGTTTTAAAAAAAAGTGTCGAATTTTGTGCAAAAATTTGATGATTTTTGACCTGCCAAAAGTACATTTTTGATTCGATCGAAAAACTGGAAGTTCATGGTACGAAGAAACATATACAAAAGAAATTGCAATTCGAATCTAATCGATCGGATTTGTCTTTGAGTTATAACGGCAGCAATTTTGAAAAATATATTTTCGAGAACCGATAAGCGGCTGCTCTTTAGATGGCTGTAACTCAATAAAATTATTCGAGATATGCACTTGAAATTTAAGTATGTCGATACTGCCATTCTAATATGTCGGATCCAACATTTGGTAAATTATTCAGGAGCCAATAAAAACGTTTCACGGTCCCAAAGAAATTATTTGAATTATGTTTACATTGGTATAACTTACAAATTTATTTTCATATTTTTCATAAAATGCAGACATTTGTAGTCAACAAATAATTTTGATTTATATGTTGTAAGAAAATTGAAAAATTATGCATAATGATCTTCTTTTCTTACCCATGTCGTTAATTGCTTTTTTAAAATTAACTTTCAATTAAAAATACTAAGCGTGACTGAACCTTTACGAATATGGGATACGACATATTAGAATGGCGCGGAAGTCTGCGTGTGGGATACGACACATTAGAATATTTATTTAAAAATAATAAATATACAATTTGACCTCTAAAATTATTACATAAGCTGCACATTGTTACAATGAATTCATTTTTCAAAAAAAGTTAAAATGTCTAATTTTGTCGGATACGACGTTTTAGAATGGCAGTATCGATGTTATTTTTGAAGGTATAGACTATCGAAATATGCCAAAAAAAAAAGTTGATTTTTTCAAAATTTCACACTAGTGATCTCCCTTAAAGTACTATTCAAAATTTAAGTATGAAATATTATGTAATTTAAATATGAAATTAAATATAAAATAATCTATTTAATAATAAAAAAAAGTAAAGTTAAAAAAATCATTAAAAATTCCATATCATGTTATATAAAAGTATGTAATCTTGACAATAATAAATAATTATTCAATTAAGTGTACTGGGACGGAGTTTAATCATAAATACCAATAAATTTTACATTGATTTTTTATTTTAGTGTACTCGGAAATGTTTAACCGCAACCAGTGGGTCTTTATCATTATTATTAATTATTATTACTATTTTTTTTCTTCTTGTCAACACATTTGATCAGCGGACATCACAATGTTTTTTTGTTTTTATATCGTCCACACAGTATTTAATATTAATTATTTAAATTAAATGTATGAGCGGTTTTTGAGACAAATTAGTTTAATTTAATATACAATTTTATTTTATTTTATAAGTTATATTTATTTTTTATTTATTTACTAGTTAGATTAATTTTAAATAGAGATTTTCATTAATGACAAAAATTTATTACATTGAGAATTTTAGATAATTCAAATTTAAAAAAAAAATATGTCATCATCTCAAAAACAACCCCTGCTTATTAAAGACAATCGTACTTAGATTATTATTAATATTATTTATTTAATTGTCTTTTGGTTCTTTTACACATTTCAACATGCCAGCATATTCTTACCATTCTCAAAAACACGCATACCAAGAGCTTTATTAAATAAAATTAATAATATTTTACGTAAATAATTATATTGTTTATTTAAATATTTAATTATCGTGTTATTTATTTATGAGCTTTTATAAAAGGAAGAATAATATCCCAATTTTTTTATCGTAGTAATATTTTAAATCTACTAAACCTTAAGGAATATCCAAAATATTGAATTTATAATTTATATGGTAATTTTTATAAATATTAAATGTATGCGTGTCAAAATTAGGTAGGAGATATTTTTCTTCCATTTTCATTTTTTTATAATTTATTTAATTTATAAATAAATATCGTCGTTGTACAATTTTTATCATAAATTTATCTTTATAGAGTTCAGATCCTCGATGATAAATAATTCATTTATATTCTAGAGGGTAAAGGATCAAATAAATTAGCTAAGACTATTTATTATTTGCAACGTTTCGTGTAATAATTTACACTTCCTCAGGCTCATAATTATATTCTTAACACAGTCAAATATATATATATATATATATATATATATATATATATATATATATATATATATATATATATATAATCCTTGTCATGTTTCATTTTCACAGTAATGGTAATGTCCAAAATATGCCATTAAATTTGAAAAAATTGAGCGTATTACGTGTTTAATTAACAAAAATAATTAGTAAAATTTTTAAACAGACATGATGTTACTTAGTATCTACCATTTCGGTCACCAAATGTTTGATCCTATACCCTCTAAAATATAATTAAAACAAAATTTATGTGTAGATTGAGTATTTCAAAGTATTAATAAAAAAAAATATTTATCATCATATATGAATGTTTAAAATTAATTAATTAACCAATTATTTAACTACAAACTTATAAATTAATAAAAAAAAAAAATTATTGCATACGATTTTTTGCTTCATTTATTCTTTTAATTTGATTCAATATTTAGTATCAATTAATTCATTCTCGGCAGTACACTTATTTTATCTATTTTATTTAATTAGCAGTAAGCCCGAATGTCCAGTGGTTGTAATTTTTTCCTTTTTTTATTTGTATTATAATAATAATTAAAAAGATATTTGAAAATTTTGGGTAAAAATATTTTACATTTACTGACATTCGTACTTATGCAAATTACTTTTCTTAATTAATCCCACTCTAATTAATTTCAATAATTCAATCATCTCATTCGTCTAACGCTATGCGAAAACATGATTATTACAATATCATTACATATATATATATAAATTTATATATATAAGTTACAATCTACATTACAGTACTAAGTTTCGAAAAATAATATTACAATATTTATATGTTTTTTTTTTATATAAATAGTGTAGTTGTGTAAGAGTTCGTGTTATTGTGTACCGTCAATAATTTCATTTTATTAATTTATATTCTTTTAAATCCTCCATAAATCCTCTTATCCCCGACTATTTTTAAATCGTCTGATTATTCGAATTATTAAAAATTTACAAATAAATTTAATTTACTTTTTTTTTGTAGTGACTGTTTTTAAAATATTCCGATTTTATTTATCGAACTGGAAAAAACATTTATCATAAATATAAATTCTCATGTAAATTACACAACATAATTTAATAAAACAGTCACCGATTAACTTACAAAAGAAAATTAATTGCCACCATAAATATAATTCGACGGTTTTTATTTTAATTATTTAATTCAATGAGGTTTTTTTCATCAGCTAAATATTTATTATTACCATAATAATAATGTGGTGTGTAAGTGTAAATGTTAAATCTAGGCGTTTTTATTCCCGCTTTATTTCACTTTAAATAACAATCAATTTTTTCTTTTTCTTTTGCATTCTATTAATTTTTTTCACTAGATATATCACAAACTGCCGGTGATAAATATAAATAATAAGTTTTGCATCAAATAAATAATAATTTAAATCGATAATAGTCATCACGGTGTCTTGGACACTAGTGTCGTGTCAGTCTTATCACTTGCATTCAATTTTAATAATAATTATTATCTCGATTTACCATTTTTTTATACAAATCAAAGATTTATCACCATTAAAAAGTATAACATTAAGGATTACAAGTTAATCAATTACATCACCGAGGTCGAGGTACATTTATTTAAAATAATTATCTACGAATTTACAATCATAGATTAAAACCTGACCATTACATATTATCTATTTATTGTTTCAATTAACAATAAATGATACTTATTTAAATATCATACTTATTTATTTATATTTTATAATATATTCTTAATATTAGGTGACGTTTTAGGTTTTTTATTTTTTTAATTATCTGCCCACGAAAAAAACTAGATAGTACTGGTTACTGTTTTGCACAGTAATCGAAAAACAATATCGGGAAAAATACATTTTAATATGACTGATTCATATTAGAACAGGAGTGAGTCATTGCTCAACACGTAGTATTACTTTTTAAACAGTAACCAGTGCTGTGCTACACAGTAAATTAAACATATGACTGGTTACTGTCAAAATAGTCGCCATTAACATCCAGAACAGTACTCAGACCTGTTCTGACATGAACGGTTACTAAATTCATATGTGTCTTTACTATTCTTGAAAGTAGAGATCCATAATTCAAATCTGTCAAGTATAGATTATTAAAATTTCATTCAAATCACTATTATTTATTTTTAACTTTTTTTATAACAAATTTTTCTTTTTTATTACAAAAGAGAAAAGTTAGAGTAGACTTCTATGTCAAAAATAGTAAAGACACATATGAATTTAGTAATCGTTCATGTCAGAACAGGTCTGAGTACTGTTCTGGATGTGAATGGCGACTATTTTGACAGTAAACAGTCATGCGTTTCATGTACTGTGTAGCACAAAACTGGGTACTGTTTCAAAAGTAGTAGTACATGTTAAAGCTATGATTCACTCCAGTTCTAATATGAGTCGGTCATGTTAAAATTTATTTTTCTCTATATTGTTTGTCGATTACTGTGCAGAACAGTAACCAGTACTATATAGTTTTTTCCGTGCAGTATTTATAACTTCATTACTTACATACAGTTTTAAATAATAAATTTACATTTTTTTGTTTATTTTCACATTTTAATATTTTTTTTTTTTTATTTATTATTTTTTATAGAACTTGTAGTCAAGGGGGGGGAGGAAAATTGTTTATTTCCAAGAAAGCAAAATAACAAATAAGCTATAAGCTTTTGAAGTTAAAAGCCATAAAATAACAATAGTAATAATTACATATATTTAGTATTTAAGTAAAGAAATAATTTTATTAATTAGTGTCAAATGTCACAGAATCTACTAATTATTATTATTATTGTAAGTTGATTAATTTTGCAGAGGATCTAAAAGCTTTTATATTTAGCTGCGAAAGCTTACTAATTATTAATATTAATTATTTAATTGAATTTATTTTAAATAAATATTTCTATCATAATTTTTAAAGTAAATAATAACATTTATATTTTTAAATAGTCGAGAATTGAGTTGCGCAATTAATTTAGATACCCGAAAAGATTATTTAGATTAAATATTATGTAATATTATTTAAATAGCATAAACTACCGTCAGTATGTTGATTAATTTGTGTCATTACTCATTACTAAGATTGAAGACAAGTCAATTTAAATTCAAGACAAGATTAAAGATTCTTTTGAATGTTAGTATTCAAAGTTAATTTTTTTTTTTAAAAGATACAATGTGTTGGGTATCATAAATATATATACAATATATATATTTGCATATAATCATACTCACAAAGATCTACATACGCGGAATAATAATTTCAATGCACGTGTACAAGAGAAAGTATTATTTAATTTTTTAAAAAATTTAATCATTTATTAATTAATATGCAAATATATTATTTTTAAGTTAAATAATTTACATAATTAGCTAATAAAAGCATTTATTATTTAATTATTATCGAAGAACAATTTTATTTTTATCGTTGACTGGACATTCGCTAATTTTTATTTTTATTTTACCATCGTGAGTTTTATAAATCTAGTCAAAAATATTATGCTGGTATTATTTTTATCTAAATATATGATTTAATTATCCAATAATTCGCCAAATATTATCTAAACAAATCTGTTGATTCAGAATTAGGATATTTTTTGTTCCATTCGATTACTACGTTAATTAAAGATTATCAAAGACTACACACAATTATAATTTATTATTTTTATCCCATTGAATAATTTTTTTATTTTTATTTAAAATAATCAGTAGTAAGTTTAAACAAATAATACAATTACTTAATATATAACAACTTTTATTATTTCTAACACTTTAATTATCATTAATATCAACTTTAAAGATAAACATGCATTAGTATAATTAACAAAAAAAGAATTGTCCTAAATGGACGGTATGAGATATTTATGACTATAATTAATTTGATGATTAATTCAAAACTAATATTCAACGGGAGAAAAATATCATTATAATTGATATATTCATATTATTTTTGTATAGCATAAGTGAACAGCATAGTGCGCGATAAGCTAAATAAAATCTATATATTTATTTCTACATGTAAATATTTGAATTGATGATCAAAAGTAATTGATCAATAGGGAAAGCATTAGTCAAATTAAATGTCGAGAATAACGTTTTGTTACACTGTAAAAAATTTTCGGGATGAACTCGAATTAAATCTGGAGTGGATTCGGAGCAGATGTCTGTTTGTTTAATGATACTGAAATTGGCTGACGTCTAATAATTTTTGGATTTTTCTAAAAACGATAAATTTGAAAAAAAAAGTATTTCAAAAAATTGCACCTATAGTTTTTTAAATTTTCTACATGTGCATATTTTTATTTATTTGTTTTTTTAATTTAATTGCGGAATAAAGAATCCGAAAATTGTTAATTGTCTGCTAACTTCAGGATCATTTTATTTATTTAATTCCCGTGGAGTTAAATTTGCTGCGGAGGGGAGTTTTTAATATTAAAACTCCGAATCGGAGTGAGTGCGGATTCAAATAAAATCCAGACCACTCCTTTTTTACAATTTTTTTTACAAACTCCGAAATTACGTGACTTTAATTAAAATCCGAATTCACTCCCGACTTTTTTACAGTGCATTGATTAATGTTTTTAGTTTAACTGTGAGTTATTTTGCGTTTAAATTGCCATTCGTAATTGCACAAAGTATACGATAATTTAATAGTCAGCAATTTGTTTTTATTTTTGTAAAATTTATTTAATTATAGAGCATCAGCAAACTAGCCTGAGCGGAGTTCCAGTGCGTTGGGAAGGACAAGTAGATAAACTTGACACAACCTAGTTGTCACTGGGAAGCTTAATTCAAGTGCAATTAATTCAATATACTTGTTGGTTTTGATATATCTTATATTTTCATTTATAAATTGCCTTGTGATTGCATATTGCAGCTGCTAAAACCCTTGACTCAAGTTAGGAAGCTCAAACTTCATTAGATTTCATAAACTTTTTATTTTTATGTATGTAAGGGAATTTTTTTTTTGTTATTCTTTTAAACCAACTTGTTTATAATTTTATTTTCACTTAAATTTTTTTTCAATTACTTGGGAATATTGCCACCGGTTTATCAGAGAGAGCACTTCGTTTTATGTACACACGTTTTTTATTTTCAAATTCATTTTCTTATTTGTTATCAAAATGCACAAAAAATAACTTTCAATAAAAGGGAAAGATATGTCCGCTGTCATTATTTGATTCTTCATTCGGTCAAAAAAATTTTTGTCAATATTTTGTTTTATAATTAAAGTCAATTAATTGAGTAATGAAATTTAAAAAAAAAAAGTTTTTAATGTTTAACTAAAATTGCCTAGAAAATTTTAAATCTAATTGTCTATTAGTAAAGATTTTACTTAAACTATATTTTATTTTCATTCCTATATTTATTTATTTATGTATAAATATAATGAATAATAAGTTCTATTTACAGACTAAATTAGGGCACGGAGGAACTCGTCCGTTTAATCCTTTTCCGTCTATAATCATTAATATTTATCTTTTTATGTTCCTCTAGTTTTTAATAACTTACGTTTCCATGACTTAGTGCGTTTTAATAACAATTTTAATTTTTTATCAATAAAAAACAAGGAGCGACATTTATTACTTTAAATAATTATTGGAAGTAATTAAGATTTTTAAAAATATAATTAAAGTGGACGATAATATCCCCCATAATTTCTAGGTTTAACTACACAGCCAAGTGTATTACATATATATTTATTATCAATATTGATATTTAATGACACATGTTTATAAATAGAAACAATAAATCAATAATCGTTAAATGGGAGTTAATTAAAAAAAATTATATAATAAAAAGTAAAATTAAAAATGAAATATTGTATAAAAATTTTGAATTATTTACTCAAATATTTAATCACATATCACTTTATCATTTTTTAATTAATAGTGTAATGTCTATAAATATGTACACGAGTAATTTACAGAGTACTCGACTATTACGTCCAATAACCATCTTTCTAATCTTTCCCTTTTTTTATTTTTAGTTAATATTATTATGATTATTGTAGTTGTTAAATTTTTATTATCGTAATAGTAATAAATAAAAATAAAGAACACGACTAATTATCGGTATTGTTTTTGTTTTCTTTTTAAATTTAAACTTTGATAGTGGCGTTTGATTCTGTAAATGCTGTACAGGAACATTTGGTTAATTTTTTTTAAAAACTTTACTTGTCAATTATTATTATTATTTCTTCATTTAAATATAGTCATTTTATTTAGTTCTATTAATAACAATAGCTATTTACTTTAATTTGTTTAATTAAATTATTATATAAATTTAGTTTTAATCAACAAGTCTTAATTAATATTACTGATTGATAAATTTATCGAGTAGAAAAAAAATAATGGTGCAGTTGAGAGAAACGCGAAAGACCTCGACCCATAGCAATGACTAGTTTAAACATTTTTAGTTTCACATTGTATTTAATTTATCAATTAATTAATTAATTAGTTAATTAACTGACTTGTTACACGTGCTAGGAAGACATTCCAGCATTTATTGGACGGTTGAAAACTTTTATAAATAATTATTTTATAAATAATAAATTAATTTTTTTAAAAATCATTACTAATTTAATTTTTTTATTTTAAATTTATCCATTAAAATTCGATGTCACGAGTTATCTTAAAAAAATCATTACGATCTCAAAAGTTATTTATTAATAAATTTAATAATTAATTAAAAAATATTTTAATGTTAAAAAAAAATAATTAAACAAATTTATCTGCAAACTTATTGTTCGTTTATATATCAATATTATCATCATTATGTATCAATCAGTCATATCAATAAATAATACTATTTAAATTGATCATAACTATTTTAATTAAATTTATCAATAATATATAATTATAAATATTTATACGTAGTAATTATTATTGTATGATCGTTGGTTAATCACATTACTCTCAACGTTAAAGGAAAAAACAATACAGTAGTGGCAACTCTCTGGAATAGTACTGAGTACTTTCTGTAATAAAAAAATTTTAGGAAGTACTGTATGCTATCCAGAGTAGTACTCAGTACGATTCAGAGAGTAGTGGATACAGTCTAGATACACTGTGAAAAATTCCCAATAAATTTTACTATGGGTAGTAAAATTTATTGGGAATTTTTCACAGTGTAGCATACAGTACTTTTTGAAATTTTTTTTTTACAGATAGTACTCAGTACTATCCCAGAGAGTTGCCACTACTATATTGTTTTTTCCGTGTTCCTGATCTTGCTCGCAGTTTTTTTTTATTTTATATATATGTGTATAATAATTGATACTACATATATCGTAAATAATAATCATGCACAGTACAATAAAAACAATTTTTTAATCGAAAATCAATATCAATTTAACGAGTATAAAAAATTGTCATTATTTTTTAAAATTTTATTTTGTTGTTAATTACCTTCACATTTAATACCTTATTGACTTATCTTATATATGATTAATATTAATATTTATTATTTATTATTTCGTGATGGCTCGAAGGCCCTAGCTAGTCTAATACAATACAATACAATACAATTTATTACTACTTGCACTTATGTACACGCAATGTACTAACATTCGTTTGTTAGTACCGTGTATTTCATACGTGTTATTTGTGTATAAATAATATAATATATTTATATTTATATTTATATATTTATTTGTTTATTTATTTATACTTATGTGTATGTATATATTTATATATTTATATTTATATTTTTATATATATTTATAGTATCCGTTCTTGGAGGAAATAAATTTTTAACGTTTGTTGAGAAAATTTGTGATTGAGGATTTATTTCGCTGAATGATTTTTTTTTTCTTATGGGATAAACAAAAATCCCGGAAGCATTTTTATTTTAAATATAAAAAAATAACTCGAATAATTTTAGTGAATAAAATTTTAAAAATTCATTTTCGTTTGTTCAATATAATGAAATTTATTATTCATAAAACCAATTGCGACAAAATATATATTTTATAAGTTTTAATAAAATAAATTTATAACATAAAATAGTTAACAGAAATTTTCTCACTTAATTTGGTTTAAATTAATTTTTTTTTTAACTGCAGATCATTTATAACATAATAATATCAATTAAAAACAATAATAATTTATAAACATTTAATTATACGAGGAGATTCATTACAACAACAAAAAAAAATGATAAATACTTTTTGTTCCTTATATCTAGTGGCCGGGCTCAGTTTAGGTCTGAAAATTGCACAGTCAGTTAAAACTAATCGAACCCATTGAAATAATTATTAATTTGATTTTAAATAATTATATAAAAATAAATGTACAATTACTTATTTATAATTATAACTTAAAATAATTAAAATAAAACAATTACAATAAAAATAATCTCAGTTAAACAAATTATTATGCATTTAATTAATTATTGTCATCTATCGATGATTGATTTTTAAAAAATGTCAACTTATTACAATTAAAACTAATAATATCATATTTAATTTCAATGGCTTCGTATAATCGAACTGCACGTGTGTAACTTAAAATACTTGTAACAAAATAATAAAAATAAAATTGTCATGAAATATCTCATCTCCATTAAAACTTAATTGTCTATAGATAACAGCACCAGAATTATTACACAATCGATCAATATAAATATATGTTTAATATTTATATATTTAAAAATTTTTTTTGACGGATTTAGGTGTTCAAAAGGGTGGTGTGTATCTTAGGCCATCATCCTGGTATTATGGAGTACAATATTATGTATAAGATGGATTTTGATATATGCACGCTTGTGTTGTTTAAGGAAAATCTCTTCTCCTTCCTGAATTCCTTATACAACAGCATCATCATTATCATCATCATCTGCTGTCTAGTAGCTGCTATTCTAGTCCCTCACTTAAATCATTCCTCGCGCCGACGTGTACCCACTTATGTACCATGTAGTATGTATTATGTTGTGTTATACTGTAGTGTCTAGTAGTAATATGAAGAAGTTGGAGTAGAAGTAGAAGTAGTAGTAGTAGGAGTAGTAGTGTAGACTAGGAGCTTGAGGAAGCGCTGATAGCCATCAAGGGTGCCGGTGGTAATGCCACCGGTATGTGGTAATATTTACACTGGGGCCGCATACAGGCACCTTTTACCGCGTCTCTGCACACGGTCACGCGGTTATCCACCACCTCCACATTTCCTGAAACCAACGAACATCAGATAACTGTTGATTAGATATATATAACAAGTAATATTGTACTCGCAGATAATTTTTGAGTAAAAATTACTCATAAAGTTTAACACTGTAAGGACATCTAACCAGTAACTAAATTTTTACTATGTTGTTAGTAGAAATTGCACTTCATTTACATGCTGTCGAGTAGTATATGTTACAAATTGCACGGGAAAAATTTAAATATTTACTACACGTCCTCAACAGTATCATACTTTTTGGATAATTTTTATTAAAAATTTCTCTGCGTGTATATTAAGACAGCTACTGCACTGTAAATAATTTTTGGTGTGATAATGGTCCTCGAGGACTTAACATTGTGTTCTTGGTGTGAATTGACGGTGTGAATCATCAAGAGGTATACTTTTAACACGGTGTAAGTTGTATTTTTTACACCGTTTGGTGTTATCAGCTCAAAACTCAAACATTGTCCGATCATAAGATCCGTAGTTAAATAAAAATTACCAATATCTATTTTTATTATTAAAATGAGTATATATATATATATATATAAGAATAAAACTTGTCCATTGATATTTACACGACCATTATAAAGTATTTTATGGTTCGAAATTGATAAATTAATGATTCTATTAACGTAAGTATTTAACATTTACACTGTTGGCGGTGTAATCGTTCTAATTCACGCGGCTAAAAATTTAACACTGCGTCGTGTAACTTTCACACTGGCGGTGTTCAAAATTTTTACACGAAATCATTCACACCACACGGCGGATTCCAAATTTTTTACAGTGTGTCTTTTGAACCATACACATGTGGATATGTTTCGTGAGTTTACTAAATATTAATATCTATATAATATATAGTAAGATATAATAATATTTTAGTTAATATTATATGTATATGATAAAACTTACCGTCATGGAGATGAATGAATTTACAGGCGGGACGGTTGCACAGTTGTCGATTAAAATCTTGGCACACCGGGAGGGTGTCCAGTAACTGAAAGAAAATATTCCGGTTTCTATATACGTACTGTTCTGTGATAAATAATCTATAAGAGTGAGTTATAAAAAAGGAAAAATAGTAAATGATAATAAAAATAAAAATAATAAGGATAGAGAAGTTATAAAAATAAAAAATTAAGGAAATTTTTAAAATTACACCACTTGTTCACACACACACACACACAATACACACACTGTTCACAATCTCATACTCTCACTTACTCTATCCAGTTTAATAGAGCATGGAAAACATAATAAATTACATGCTCTATAAAATGGATTGAACGTAAATATTAAGAGGTACTTAATAGCTAATGTGATACACGAGTAGTCGAAGATATTTTGCGATTAATTTATAAAGATTATTTATTATTATTATTTTTTTTTTTTCTAGTTACATTAGTTGTGTTACTCGAAAAAAAATAAGGTCGCAAGCTCATTTATACTTCGTCTGCTCGTGTATTCTTATATTTTTATTTTATTTATTATGTAAATTTGCAGTAGAACGTTATTATTATTTACTTTAATGTTTCTTATTTTTTTTTTTTTCTTAAACAGGGAAACCCTAGCGCTCGTATCGTGTTTCAAATAAATTTGCAAGCTAACCTTGCGTCTGTGTAATATAGAATTAAAAAATATTTAACTTTCCCATTAAAAAAAGGGCTGATTAAATAAAATGAAAATTATTTAAATATGTAATGGCCCATAGCTGTTTACAATACGTATTTTAAAAGTACATTCTCAATACATTTAGTGCAAGGGACGTGCCTATGAAGAAAAAGGATCCTAATTGATTCGCAAATTATTTAATACTTCGAAAATATTCAAATTTATTAATTTAAATTTAATTTTTCATTTTATTGTTTTCAATAAAATAATCATATTTATTTGCGAATCAGATATTGTATCAAGTCCTCTTCTCAGCGGGCCATTATTGACTTCAATGACTAGACTTTTAAATAAAATATCACAATTGATAAATTTAATTGGTTCGACAAAAAATAACTGTGTAAAAATAATCACTTCGCAAATTGTATTTTACGTTTTTGTCCTTTTTTTTTAATTAGTAATCATTTTAATTAAGTTATTTTGTAATTAAATATTGTATGATTGTTGTGTGACAATTGTGTGAACCGATAACTACATACTTTATAAATATCACTAAAAAAAATATATATATAATATATGTATACTGAATTATAAAATAATAAAAAATATTAACGCACGAATACATGCACTCCGGTAGCGATAAATAATAATATCAAAAAACGTTATTTTAATTTATAAAGATGCGTTGAGTTAAAAATTTCAAATGAATATATTTAATGCATATATATTTCTATATATATATGCATTAAATAATTGTGTATAATGTAAAAAAACGCGATAACTATTGATACAATTTTTGAACAGAAATTAATAAACATTGTGAGCACAAATACACACACGAATACGCGCATCTAATAATTGTAATAATAGTGATATATAAATAAATAAATTGTAAAAAAAAATGTTATAATAGTAATAATTTAAAAACTGTTACAATGAATGATAATTCAGCGAGTAGATTATAAACATCCAATTAAATAGATGAAAAATCGTGTTAGCAAAAAACGTTAGATTAAAAGCATTATACAACCTACCAAATATTTAATTAATTAATAATTACTAAATTGCGAGTAATCAAGGACGTGTAGTTATATATTTATACATACATATATATTTATAAAGGGAAAAAAAAATATAAATTTGTTTAATAAATATAGCTACGATAAATATATGTATGTAAATAATTATAACGCGCAGAAAAGTAAAATACTAGGCTCACCATTAAAGCGTGCAAATAAAATAATAAATAATTACGTATAAAAATAATTATTATTAATATTAATATAAGTATTCAAATGTAATAACTTTATAGTATAGACTATATATAAATGTAACTCGCAAATGTAAAAAAAAATAAAGAAAAAAAGTTAATTATATACCGTGTTCACTATATATGTATATAATATATAAATATATATCCTCCGGCGTACGTAGAAGGAGGTTTTGGGTTTATAACAAATATAAATGTAAGTAAGTACTTAATATGATGCGTATAATAGAAATTCTGGCAAATTGCTTAAAGATATGTATATATTTATATATAATTTGCTACGAACACAGAGTCTTGTCATGCAAATATAAATGGCCCGGGAGAAGGGGGCTTTAGGTGCTTGGGTGATTAACGGTGCATTAACAATATATTACCGGTAAACAAATATATAAGCGTCTTGTGATTATTATATAAATAATTAAATATTGTTAATGTATTAATGACAGTAGTAAATTTAACCAGAAATAAAAAATAAATTTATATACATTTATATATAAATATATAAATAAATATTTAAGACATTAAAATCAGTACGAATGTGAAAACAACAATAGCGAATAATAAAGTGTGTTTATGTAAAATAAAATAAAAATATATATTGTAAAAAAATAAAACAGATTACTTGTGGCCATTTCAAAGTGACGGATGGCGTTTTTAATATTTTTTTTTTTTTTTTTATGTAAACGTTATGTTGGTTTTATTTAGCACACGTCACCCAAGCATTTTTAGTTATCGCCAAGCGCTAACTACCGCCAATTGGTTTGTGTACGTGAATTTTTATTTAAACACACACATTCACTCGCTACTTTTTATGAATAATAGAGCTACGATATTTAAATTTAATAGAGAAAAAATAAAAAAACTTTTATTGGGATATTTGGGGTGATTCAAAATATATATATGTACATATATATTTTTATATAAAGGGCACCTTGACTATAGGATCTAATACTTCACGCAACAAACCAAAAGACAGCGATAAGTTAGCGGGAATTGGCGTGATACGAAAGATGAGGGAAATCGTAAGCTGTCAAATTAATACACATGTATATATATTTTATTTTGTTTATAAATATAAAATATGTATACATGGATATATTCTACTGCAAATAAGTTCAACACTATTTTTCAACTGCGATCTCCGCAACCATAACAACAATACACAGCCAATTATAATAATCAACAAAGTAGGCCTTTAACACCTTTCAATTCCGAAAGCCATAGTATATTTCAATGTAATATATTTCAACATATTAGTTTGTGTGTCGTTAAATAATATATTTTAATAGTAAAAAAAAGTATGAAATTTAATAATAAAGAAAAAAATAATATGTAGAACACAGAGTTGACAATCGCGTGCGTGCAAATGCGACTCGTTTAGCATTCACTGCTTTCTCTTATGTCATAATTAAATAAAATAATTATCAATCACGTTTTACAATTTTAAAAGTTGTGTTCATTAATATCAACAACATAATAAATAATAATAATAATAATATGCATAAAAAGCTGGTACTACGGAAGCAAAAGTGATGCACGGATGCAATTCAATAAATTTATTTATATTTTAACGTGCACCATTTATATATTTATGACAGTAAAGTCGCGTGAGAGTAACATTTGTTATCTATCATTTTTTTTTTAACGACAATTGTTTATTACAAAGCCGAGAATGACACCGAGATCGTGTAATATAGATTTCAAATACGTATTTACGTGCTCGTTAAATAAAAAAATAAAATTGCACAGAGTAAAGTTAAAAAAAAATATTAAATTGAGTATAAATTATTTATGCAAAACTATGAATTACTTTGAATGCTAATATTTAATTACTATTGATTACATTAGCTGTAAAATTAAATACAAACGTAACGTTAATTAAAATATATCCAATTAAAATATACCACCGAGAAAGGAAAATGTATAATGAAAGCTTGCTACAATTGAATATTCGATATCCTCAGGCTTTATAGAGAACGTCAATATAAAATAAAAGTATAATAATTATAATAATAATTACTATTATTTTCTAATATGTAATAATATATAACGATCGCATTTATGATAATAGACAAACACCAGGTAATATGCAGTGGTTATTCGCAGTTATAGTTGCGGTGAGCAGTCGTGAGGGAGACGCCCCCAAAAGCTACGTGTTAGCTGAGGTTAATGAGGAACAAAGACAATTGATAATTATTTAAATAAATTTAAAAAGTATTTTTGTCTGTGATTTTAAAAGTAAAACGAAATTTCAAATTTATTCAATTGCCCTTATCCTCTTTATCCTCAAAGGTTAGCAGCATTAACATATCAGGCCTGTATTATTTAAATAAAATCCGTAATTAAATGTAATAATAATAAATAATAAGATGTATAGTGACAAGTATTAATTAAGTTGTTTGAGGTAAATAATTTATAATTCGAGTTATTATGTAAATATTTATGGTAGATAATAAGAGGTAACTCTGTTACGGATTAAAGATAAATAATAAAGACTTGATGGAGGGTAAAAACTGGTTACAATAATGAGTCTACCTGTCCGCAGCTGTCTGTGTAGACGACACAGTGAGCGTTTTGAGGGACCACATGGGCCCCGACAGTGGCTAAGGCTGCTAAGGCGATCCACATGCAGCAAACGAGGCAGTGTTCGTACGATTTTTTTTCAAATAGATTTTTAAATTATTATCAAGTTTTTTTTTGGTTTTTTTCAGTACCATCATATTAGCGAATTCAGTACAGAACGCACCAAATCAAAGGGAGGATCAAGTTGGATGTCCCCTCCAGGCCACCCAGGTACATGTCCGAATAATTCGAAACGTGGCAGCAATTACAACAGGCGTGTAGAAACAATACGAAAGTTTTACAATTTAATATTCAAGCGTTTAATTATATTTAATATTTTTAAATAAATAAAATAAAAAAAATAGAATAAACAAAAATTATAATAAATTAAATTAAAATGCGTACATCAATAATAATAATTGGCCATAATTGTTTAGTTTTTTTTTAGGCCGGGTTTTTTTATAGTTACAATTGGTATTGAAGTTGTGATGAAGGATTTTAATTTTGTTGTCATTAATTTTTATAATTACAGTCAACCATGTACCAGGGTGATTAATTAATAATTATAATTAATATCATTAAATATTTTAATTTTTAATTAAAGTGAACGGGCATAGCGATAATGCGGCCGCAGTGCAAATTTACACCGTCAACAATTAAAAATATCAAGTAATTATAATATATAATTGTATATAATTATTAAAGAATTTAAAAAAAAATTTTGGTAAATAGTTAACCGATAATAAATGACAATTTGTGTGAAACAATAAATTAATTTGATCGAATTTAATTCAGTTAAACAAGCAATTTTCCCGAGGTAAATTAATTGCCGAATTTTAAATGCCAATTTGTAAAGTAAATTTTAATTTAATTTAAAATTTTTTATTTTATTATTGATTATTTATCAAATAAGTAAATATTAGTGATGACGCGTTTAAAATAATTGGTTGTAATTATTTTGAGTAGAAAAAACCAAGTGCAGACCATCAGTTGGCGATCCAGCGTGTCGTTGTGAGAGATGACGGGCCCAACACCAAAAATTTAATTTATTTTCGTTCATAGTCAATCAATCAGGCAGAAATACAAGAATAAATATTTATATTTATATATATAATAATTGTTATTATTTTTTTATGTTTGGTTTATATAGCAATGCAAAAGTAATGATGTAAAATCAAGTCACGCAGATATGTAATTGATCAATTTGCGGCAGTGAATGCAGCATTTGGTGGAAATTGCGTGGTGCGAATTCATTTATAATTATTATAATAATTAATCACGACAACGGTAAATATAGATCCACAATCGCCATATGATAGAAGAGGATTAAGATTTAAAATTAATTATTAGTTATTATTATTATGAATATTGATTTTGTTGTTGTTGAATTTTTTTTTTTTTAGTTTAAAATAAATAAATAAAATAATTAATATAATGAGTTACCGATAGTTTATGGGTTGGGTGATGTCAATAAGGAGCGGATATTTTTAAAGTCGGACAGGAACATGTCAGGATAGGCGAGGGTTTGAGAGCATTCCAGTGTAATTTTAAAAAAATATATTTTTTTAGGAAGTGTTGGTTCAGTTCAAAGACGTGCGGCGAATCCAGGCGAGGGCAAGCATGAAACAGAAAGTTCAAAGAGAGATCATGAACGGATTTGAGTTACATGCAGCACTAAAATAAATAAATAAATTAAAAATAATAAATATATTACAACGTAATTAAATTAAAAATTGCATTAAGATGATTGATATTTAAATTTGATTGCTTGCACATCAGCTTTACAAATATATATAATGGATATATATTAAATAAAGTGTGTTAACAAAATAAAATACGTTAGCTGTTATGCAAACATGTGCAAATTAAAAAAAATTAGAATATTAAACTTAAATTAACGGCATTAATAATTAATAACTTGCAAACGCAAAGATTAATATAACAATAATGATTATAATTATAATTATTATGAAGAAATAAAAGTAAATGTTATGTTGCGTGTGTGGAAATAATATAATTCGCAAAACGTTTGTGTATTGCACATGCACTAGTTTTTAAATAAAAATAAAAATAATATAAATTTGATATATGCATTCTTGTATTTGTTAAGAAAATGGAGGAGAAAAATAAAAGATTTAAGAGAAAAAATAAATAAATAAATAAAATAAAATAAAGACATGAAAACAGTAGCAATATATTCACGCTAAAAAGTAGCTATTTCACTCGGTACTCGCTCACTTGGATATTTTGAAAGTAGCATAGAGCGATCTACAAGGATTCCGGATGGAATCACAACTTCTGTTTGTCCAGTCAGCGTCCGATGTACCTTTTAAAGCCTGGATGCGGCAAAGCTGCAACAACTTACTTGCTATGCGGAGCTTTTTACTTTTTTAGTGTGTCCAAGAAAAGAAATAGTGTGCATATATATATGATATACTTTTCAAGTGATTGCTAATAAACTGCGACAAAACACACATACACATATATCTATTTTATTGTACTTTTTTTTTTTTTATATAGGGTAGAAGTACCGTTTTTGGCCCGTTTTGGACACTTGAAAAATTCAAATAAAATAATTTTTAAAAGACGCAATGTCATAATTAATTTTTTAAATGAGTACAAAGATACTTTTATCACAGTTAAAATGAAAGATTTTTTTTTACACACTCATTAATTAAAATGAAGGATTAATTGTCCAAAAATGGTACCTCTACTCTAGCAGAAGTATAAAAATATTTATCTTTTTCCAATGATAATTGTTTTGACGTCACTGAATAAAGTTACTCGGCTATTTTTTTACTCTTCACTTTTAATTCTTTTTTTTTTTCATTTATATGTATGTGTAATATAAATATTCAACTAGTGCAAATAATGATGCGTCATATTTATATATATGAGACGGCTGAAGCATTAATATAGGTTTTACAAATATAAATGATGCACGTGGCGTAAATCGTGCATTTTATATTTTCTACAGCAGAATATAATTTTATAAGCCAGTTAAAAAGGAAAAGGAAATTTTTATCTGTACCACCGATATTACCATTAATAAATGTTTTTTTTTTTGTTAATATAATAGTATAATAATATATAATTACGCCGAATGCATACATCAATTAATAATAAAATTATATAAGTATTTTTTTTTGTAAAGCTCTTGTATATTAATAATATACAGGGATTGTTGTATATATATCATTATTATTTTAAAAATTGAAAATAAAATAATCCATTGAACGTCTTTGATTTTCTTGTGTCTGATTTTCATCCCTCGTACCATGAAGTTTCGCATCTAAAGCGCTGAAAAGCCTTGGAAAGGAACCAGAGACAGGAGAATATAGTGGTGCAAGGGGTACTTTAGCACACAATCACTAGCGAACTCAAAGGTTCTGATAAATTTAAACTTGAGCTTTTGTCGGTGGTACTCGTGATGTATATAATACATTTATAAATATATATCTATATATTTATAAATGTATATATTTAAAGCAACTAATATTAACTATAGAATTAAAAAGAGACTTTGTGCTTGGATTTACAATAAACGATGTCCAAATTGATTTAGTTTAATAAATATTCATACATTGATAAATTTTTTTTGTAACAACTTATATAAAAAAAGATCTTTTTCATTTGCCATTTAAATTTACAATTTGTACATCTCAAAGGGTACGGAACTTTTGATCATTAAATCGGACAGTTTTTTTTTTACAGGGTATAAATTCAAGCAGCAAAGTCTTATTATTATCTATTTTGTTTAAAAAAAAAAAAGGATTTTTTTTTTTGAGGAAGCAGGAAGCGACAAGGTTATATAAAAGGCTATTAGCAAAAGACGCAGTATTGATTATACGAGTATAATAATAATAATAAAAATAAACATTACAGAAATATTTAGCTTGACGGGTAAACTTTTTTTTGCATTTTTTTTTTTTTGTTTTTGTTGTCGTCGAATAGATAAAGATAATGAAATAAGAATAAGCATTAATAAAAACAAATAATTTCATGCATTTTCTCAAGCATTATTATTACAATTACTGGCTGAATCCTGACGAAACCCCACGAGTGTGCATGCGCAAAAAAACGCATTCGATTTTCTCGATTTTAAAATAATTATATATATTTAAATAAAATTTTAACTTTAAATACGTGTTGCATTTAGCCACGATAAATATTTTATGTTAAAATATTAAATATGACTCTCGTGCACGACTAATTATGTCATTAACATATTACACTTGATTAAAATACAGTCTGACATATATATATGTATATATGTATGTTATTAATATATACTCTATGCGCGAATTATTTAAACACGACGAACGCGTGAAACTTTGCATTTGCATTCCCGGGGTCATACGCAAATAGTGTATTCGATAAATAGGTACTATACATATATATTTATATGCGTGAATGTGTGTAGTAAGTGTTTATCCAATAATTTACATGAAGAATTAGAAACGGTACGGTATACAATAATAAGTAGTACCTGTATATGTAATAATTGTTATTATATCATAAAATGATATCTTATGTCATAGTATTTGAATTTTTTTTTAAATATTAATCAAGACTCCAGTATTTTCTATCTATATATATTTTTCTTCATAATTTTATGTATTTTAATAAAGTATGTTTATTTTTCGTTGCACGCAACTTATATGCAACAATAATATTGCGCAAGTATTTGTATATATATATATTTTTTAATATGTATATAAATTTAATATATAATAATAATATTAGGCATATTTTATATAATAAGTAGTGTACTTTGTGATTATTAGTTAATGTTTTTTTTTTTTTTGTTTAAAATCTTTCTTTTTCCACTCATTCTAGATCTTATGGTGTTCCTATGACGGTGCGCAGTGGATTATTAGTGCAAAGGAAGGCACTTCCGCTGAATTTAACCGAATTAGCGCCCAAGACCTTAAAGCTAATTTATAAATTTATATTTTTAAATTTTAAAACTTGAATTAATTTCATTCTCAACGACATAAAAACTCTTGATTAGCAATAACACACATTAAAACATAATAATAATAATAATAATAATAATAATAATAATAATAATAATAATAATAATAATAAAAAATAACATTACTATTAAAAAATTATCTAAGCCAAAATATCAATAGTAAATTTTTTATTTTCTTTGACTAAAATAAAATAATTTTTTTTTCTTGTTAATTTATAAATTTAAAATTTAAAAATTGCATGAATTCATGACTAATTAAACTAGTAAAATTTTATCAGGCCTTGGGCTTCATCAATTCGTACCAGCCAACAGCTCGTTGATCTTATAATTTTATTTAATTATTATTATTAATATTTTATTTTTTTTTTAATCTAATTATATATTTTAGTATTCACTAATTTAGATATTAATTTAAACATTCAAATGAATCCTACATTACCGATTTGCAAGCTAATTGTAATAATAATCATATTTATTTTTTAAAAATTTTACTTTATTACTAAATCTTTTTAATTTTTAAGTACGATAGTGAATAAATTTATTTATCGCTTTATATTGGCTTTGGCGCAGCAATAGGCCTTTTTTTTATCCATCGAAAAATTTTCTTCACTACACATACAATTTATCGCCATATAGTTTTTAAAACCTTTTTTTTTACTTCATTTTAATTAATTTATAATTATTACTATTTTTTTATTAGTAATTTTGTGTGCTTAGGGCAATAATAATAATATATATTTATACAAACTATACTATCACAATGGACGGCCCTAGTGAATATATATTCCTTGTTAAGAATAAAAATGGTTCCCTTGTTTATTTTTAAAATTAATTAATTAATTATTAAATATCGTTTAATTTTTTAAATCTTTTTTGTCTGAATATTTATAAAAAATCTTCGATCTGACTATTTGTTACAACAGACTAAATAAAAAAAATAAATCTATGCGGTTTTAAATATTAACCGCTCTTCAAACTGGAAGACATCCGGCGTTATTTTTAGGCTTTTATTTATTTCGCGGCGCGTGTGTAAATAACAAAGTCCGGTTAGAAATAGTGTACGTTGTTTTCTCCACATTTATTATTTTTTTTTTTTATAGTTATTACTATTTCCTTCTATTACTTATTTTATATACTCTTTCTCTATTTAATTCAATTATTTTGTGCAAGTGTGCGTAGACCGCCGTATTCTCAGGAGCCATTTTTAATCTTGCAAAGGATCAAAGAACCCAGAGAATCAAGAATGTGAGAGTCCACTTTTTTTTTTATTTCTTTCATTAAAATTTAATTTTTAATTCACCTCCTACATTATTATTATCATTATTCAGAGAAAAATAATTAAATTTACTAAAAAAAAAAATTAATCATTTTTTGTAAATTCAAACTCTTGCAATAATTAATCTCTGAGGACTTTGATTTGTATTTAAAATTTTTTCCGACCGTCTTAGGACCTAATTTATCATCATACAATGCTAACTAATATATTTATTTTCTCCTACATACAGTACGCCTTTAATATATCTCAATACATCGACTGGAAAATTCTATCAATCATTGAGATTATTATAATCTATCATATTTATTTTTTTTTACGGATTATTCTGTACCTGATTATATTAATTTTTAAATATAATAATATATAAATGTACATTATTATATTATGATTTTCACTTATGAAAAGAATTGTATATCATATATATATATACAAGTATATAGAATTCTTTATATCACTCTCTTGTCAGTTATATATATTTGTATAGTATATATTTATATATCAATTCGAAAAGTATTCAAATCACTGGCAAGTATAGTTTTAAATATTAATATTATCATTTTTTTTCATATATATATATATATTATTTTTTTTTAAATAAATATCTATGCATTCGAGCACAGATATGTACAAGCGTATTGAAAAAACGCGACATTTGTTGGTTTATATTTTCCTGCATCTTTTTTTTTGTTTTTTCTTTTTTTTTGTTTTTTCTTTTTTTTTCAAGATCCATACGCCTGCTTTTTTAGTATAATATTTACTTGCACTCATTATTATTTTTTGTTTTATTCATATCACACTCGTTAACTTTCGTTCTAATATTCTTCTTTTATTAAGTTACCCTTGAAGAAATACATGTACTCACAAAAATACAATACATTAATTCACCATTTCCTTTTTATTTATTTATCTTTCGTTTTCTACGTTTTTTTTTTAATGCATTTTTATTTACTTTTTTTTTTAAACGTTAATATTATCGTTACGACGGTTCATATACAATTCTTGTTTATTCAAAAGACGATTAAATTCATTAAACGTTTTTTTTCTTTTATCTTTGCAGCAGGCGGTAACTCTGGCATTTTTTAAATTTACTTTTTATTTATAAATTTATAATAATAAATTCATCACTTTGTAAACTTTATTTATCTTTATTTAAAATCCATTTAATGCGTACTATTTATTTTGTACCGCAATGATGACGACTTTGTTACGGAACTCTCCCAAATATTTTTTATCGAATATTGTGTGTTTATAAATAAAATTAAACCTAAATATGTATTAAAATGTCAACGAATATAATTATTCAAATTTGTAACTTATTTGAATATAATAATAATAATAGTTATCATATAATAAAAACAATTAGAATTTTTAAAAATAAATTTTGACAGCAAGTTGAAACTTGTGTCTTTGGACAAGTTGCATACATTTAAAACATGATTATATATTATATGAAATATATAAAATCTAACGAGTGTAAATTTAGCAGGCATCAGACAAATTCAAAATTATCAATAAATATGATCCTGACACTAGCAGACAATTAAAAATTTTTGAATTTTTTCTAAACTAATTAATTACAAAAAAAAAAAAATATCTAAAAATATACACATGTAGAAAATTGAAACAACTATAGGTGCAATTATTTAAAATATTTTTTTTTTCATAATTTATCATTTTGAAAAAAATCAAAAAATTATTAGACATCGGCTTAATTCAGTATCATAAATAAATAGGGTAAATAATTACGAAAATACTATTTATAAAAAATGCACTTATTGATTTAAAAATTTTTTAAACGCGCATTTTTAAAAAATTTTATTTTATTAATTATTTACTCGATTTATTAATAATTTCAAATTTATTTGATGTCTGCTACATTCACTCTCATAAAATCTAGCGAGAACGTAATTAATAAAAGAAAAAAAAATATATAGAAAATTTATGTTAACATAAAACAATTATGTTTTATTAATTATAATTAATGATCGATGCATTTTTGTCCCGTAAATTATTGACAATGATCATTTAAACCAATAATAATAATAACTTCAATATTTAAATTGATAAAAATGTTTAAAAATAATTTTAATAGTTTAATAAGACACTAATTTTTTTTTTTAAATAGTAAATGTAACAAACAACCATATTGACAAAAAAGTAAAATAAAATAAAATAAAGATAATAATTAAAAGATAAATATGTAACTTAATGAAAACATTTTAAAAGAAATATATATATATATATATATTTAAAAAGTGACAGGCAGTCTTTAAAAATATAAAATGAATATAATTTAGTTAATAAATGAATTAACAACAAGAAAAATAATTATTTTTAATATAGTAGTCTTATATATGTGTGTATGATGCATATTAATCAGTGGCGTAAATAAGATTATATATATTATTATAATCCGTGGCATCGAATAATCAATAAGGCACTGTTCACTGACAATGTCTGACTAGAAAATGAAACTATTTTAATTTTGAAACATTTTTTAATCGGTCAGTTAAATCGATTATCAGTCGCTTGCAATCTTTATCATTAAATCTCCATTTAATTAAAATAAACAAACAAACAAACGAATAGATATATAGATAAGTTATAATTATAATAAAAAGTTTAAAGAAAAAAACTTACTAGAGATCTATTTAAATGAACAGAATGCTCAGCGATTTAATAATAATATTAATAATATTAATAATAATAATAGTTATGTATTATTATTTAAGTCTGTATGCAATAAAAGTATTTGAATTTATTTATTTATGTAGTTTTCATTTTCTTATAAGGCTGCATAATAACGCCAGAGCTGACGGGTATGGCGACTTGTGGCTGGGCTGCAATGGTAGCCGGGTTACCAGCTTGCAATTGAGGGACACCAGATAAACCGGGATTAACGCCGTGCATGCCATGGACGGCCATGCCTGGTAAAAGGGCGTAAGGATTTTGTAGGTAAGGATTGGTGTGCTGTTGGAGTCCTGCGGCAGCACTTGGTACACCAGACAATGAGGCTTGCATGTAAGGCGTAGGTAAAATTGGATGCTGTCTCATAAGTGAGTAAGGATTTATACTAGCAGCACTCGGTCTGGGATAGTGTAGCAAACTGGCTGGAAGATTTGAGGCAAGAGTTGCGGTACCCGGTATACCATGATGAGCTAGCCCATGTGGAAGCATTTGCCGTGACGCAGCGGCAGCAGCAGCGGCATTGTTTGCAGCAGCAGCGTGTACTGCAGCAGCAGCAGCGGCTCCAGATTGACTCATCGACAATGCCTGTTTGTTCAATGCAACACCGGTGTAATTCAATGCATTAAGTGGATTAATACCGTACTGCTGTGTCGCCTGTGAAAATTTAATTGCTTTAGCGTAATTTTTTTGTGCGACTTCTTTAGCCAGAGTGGCTGGATCCATAGCTGCGAAGCTTGTGGGATTCATACCAAGTGAATTAAGGACATTAAGGTGAGCCATATTGGCCATTGTGTAATTAGCCATTGAATTAGCTTGATGTTGCTGATGTTGCATATTTGCGATTGACGCTTGAATAGAATTCATGTTGGCCATAGACACCATATTTGCCATTGACGTTAGATTAGTCATGCTGGGCATTGATGAGAGTCCAGTTAATGAGGTCATTGGGTGGTTTATTGTTGCTGCTGTTGATGCAGAATGCACTGCTGCCAGTTGGCTCACTTGCGGTGTGCTTGTGTGATTCAATTCAGGAGAGTTCCGTGTATTATTTTCGTTATCATGATTTGAGGATGATATTTGTTTACTATTGCCATCGTTGCTGCCTACGCCACCTCCTCCTCCACCACCACCGCCGCCAACACCTACGCTTGGCGGGGGTGGAGGAGGATTGTTGGGATCTACGAGGACACCGTTTGTTTCGGCGTTACTCGAGGATGACGCTTGTTGGGAGGACGGTATTGAGTTTTGCGTACTCGCGATTGACTGATTAGAGGGTGGTTGGGGAAGGGGTGGTGTTCCAGCGTACTCACATGACACAGGCACGAAGGGCTGCGGCAACTGCATTAATTGTTGATAGGTCGTCGCGCCAGTTGCTTGATACACTGGCATCCCGGATTTGTCACCCGCGGGACGCTTGTACGGTACCATTCCCGGAAAGGCCTGAAATCAATGGTAAATGTCTGTTGATTAACTTGTTTTTCCTTTCCTACACCTTTTAAATATTTTATTTTTTATTTATTTATTTATTTATAACCTCGACTTGTTTATACTTGGGTTAAAATACGTAGGCGTGATTCCCCGCAGGATCACTGCGCTCGCTATTTATATTTGCTCATATACAAACCCTTATACTGCTTCTTTTTTTTCATTTGTTGATGTTAGTTTTTAAATTAAAAAAATAAAAAAAATACACGTATTGAAAAAAAATGAGGGAAAAATTAAAAAGTCGAGTAAAAAAATAAAAAAAATAATTTTCTTCATAAAAATTAATGCTACCGATTGCATCGACAAGAAAAAAAATAATAATTTGATTTTATTTTGATTATCATAAATATATGATGGTCGTAGCGCGGATTATAGTCAATAATCAATGTTGTGTATTTTTGAATCTTCACTTACAAAATTCTCGTAGTAGAATGATCCAAAGGACTTTGATTCCATCTGCAACAAAGACAGGATAGGTTTCAACTATTTTCGAGGACGTGGCAAACACGATTAATCTTCGTGCTTAAATACTTTTTTTTGTTTTGTTTGTATGTTATTTTTTGTTCTTTGGAACCGGGAAGGGAGCAGTGGGTGCTAGTGCATACAAGTTGTGCCGATGACGCAGCTTGCGAAGACGTTCCCAAGAAACGAGGTTAACGTTGTTGTTGGATTAACTGTAAAATTTACATCGAATCTAGCACGTGATACATGAGATTACGTAACAAATAGTCGTCTTAGCTTTGTTCCTAGATAAGCCAAGTAAATTTATAATTAATTATTATTTTTATTCAATAGTTTTTTTAAAAATTGATCACGCCGTTCATTTTTTAAAAATGAAAAACGAGTGTGCGAAGCTGATATTTCTTTGAGTTACTTTAATATTTACTTTTTTACTGACCAATTACGTTCAACCAGATTATTTAAAAAAAAAAGCGCGAAATTGTGTACGACCAAAGCTGTGGCAATGTTAAATAAATAAATAATTAAAAGGAAATAATAATTAAACTAAAATAAAGCGAGAGTTTGCGAATTATCAAACAAAATAATAATTAATAGAAGAAGTAAATAACTCAACATATATAATGAATAATAATAATGTTGTCTGTATAATTATAATAGTAATAATAATAAATGATATAAAATAAAATAATAAAAGCAGCAAAATTTTTTATTACAAATCGCATAAATGCAAACGACGTGTGCAGCGAAATAAAATGTCTATCGGAATATAATTCAATCGGAAGCTGCGGACAAGGTGCGAAAAGCTTTAAAGCCGATTATATTTACGAATCTTGATCTCTATATTTTTCATAATTTTTCACTATAATATTTATTATACATTGAATTGCAATCGATGACTTATAAAATTATTTGCTTTAAATAAACTCACGTGATTTTAAATATATTGAACTTAAAATAAAAATAACAGTATGATGTATTCGGTACTCAAAATTATTTAAATTTAGCGTGTGTATATAAAGCATAATCTATTATAAAGTATAAAGAAAGTGCTTGTATTCTGCCGGCAAAGTTGACGCGGTTGAATGACAAAATAATTTATTATTATATATTGCGGACAAAATCACCGTGTTGTCCGTTACTTGATATATTAAATAATGATGTATATATATATCTTAAGACATCAATGTCTTGATAGTCGTCGACAGGATGACGTCGGTTGCACCGTCACCTTGGGCTCGAAAAAGCACAACATGCATCACCGGCGCAAGCTTGAAATTATTCACAAAACCTCATTCACGCTATTACGCTAAATTTATATACATATACTCATACAAAGAAGTATATTATGTACATGTATAAGTAGCGTGAATTAAAGTTTAAACACACATGTTACACTTTCTATTTCACTGTTGATAAATTTAATACTACGAAAGTTTAAAATATAATAATTCATCGTTTATATGAAACAGTTGTAAATGAAAATGTAACGTATGCTAAGGAAGAAGTTTAAAATTTGTAGCTGTAGGGTTTGCAAATAATTTTTTTTTAATATTTTGACAGTCTTTTCAATTGTACTTTTTAATTACATAGTGGTGTAGAAGTAATTTTGTTTTGTAAGGGTTAGAAGTATATTTTATATGAGTAGATATTGTAAAAATGAATTTTTGTATCATATATTAGATTGTAAATAGGGTTATAGGTATAGATATAGATATGAATTGTGGAAAATGTGTAACAATAGAAAAGACTGAATTTTTTGCGGTCTATAAATACAATACGAGGCGTAAAAGCTCTGAAGACATGGTAATGCTAAAGTAAAATATAATGTAAGCGCAAATAGACAATAATAAAAAAAACCGCGAAGTAAGGATTTTTTTAAACTATAAATAAATGTACTATTAGCAAGTTTTTTAAAAATGAATTTAAATTTTAAGAAATAAAAATATAAATTTTTTATAAAAATTTAAATAAATCGTGCAATTTAGTCGCGAGTTAAGTCTGCAATTTAAAAAATAATTAATAATTATAATTGCATTTGTTAGACAATAAAGAAGCTAGAGCTCTAAGCGCGCTCGGCAGTGTATTTACAATCGCATTGACTATATTTGTAACTTAAAAATAGGCTAGAATAGATAACGAGCAATTACTGGGTATAAAAGTGATTTTGTGTACAAAATTACAAAATAAATATTTAAATCAGTGGTTCAAAACTAGTGCAACTGAAAATCTGTAAAGACCTAGTACCCAATCAGGGAATTAGTACATGGTTACTCATGTATTTGTATTTCTATATTTAATAAATTTTACTAAATACAGAAATACAAATACAAGAGTAACTAAGTACTAGTTCCCTGATCGGGTACTGGGTGTCTTACATTAGTTGTGGAAAAAAAAAATGTGATCGAAGAAAACTTTCAGTTAAGAAAATAATAAAGCGTTCAAGTAAAAGTAAGTGATATAAAAAAGTGTGTAATTGCTCGTTGTCTATTCAATAAAAGAAAGGAAGGTGTACATCATGCAAAAGCCGTGGTACCATTAGCAGATCATCATTGGTGTCGCGCATCCGCTTCTTTCCGAGCTCAATGCTCGCCATATTCGCGTTCTGAAGTCCTCCGGGTACAGCCGATGCCGGCACTCCTGACACTCCACCAGCCATAGCGCCCATTCCCGGCACGTTTGACGATAATGATCCGGCCTGGATTTTGCCGATTGTTTTTTTTTTCCCATTATCCATTTGATTCCAGTTGTCATACATTTATTTATTTAATTATTTATTTTTTTTTAATAATCCATAATGAAATGAATTTAGTTTTAGTGCAGCCGTTGCGTGGTTTATATATTTTATTGGCATGTGGCGGGCGGTGATTGGTCAGTCGTGCGTTTCAGATAGTTTTCGTCGGCAGTTTTGTTTTTCGCAGGCGTTAATTTTGGCAGGTAGCGAAGCGCACGAAGATTTTGTATCAGCAAGCATGAAGCATCGTCAGCAAGAGGGCAAGATAAAAATCAAAAAAAGAAAAAAGAATAAGTTAAGGCTTTGAGGCAGAACATAGTTGTCGTAAACTTTTTTTTTACTCGTAAATTAAAAAAAAATTTTTGCTTAATGTCAAATTTTGTTTTTTACTTATCTAAGACACAATTAAAATAATTATTGCATATTTAATAATACAACAACAACATAAAATAATCAAGTAATTTAAATTAGCAAACTATAATAAATTAAAAGCATATCCCGCTCGACGATCATCGATCCTCGTGGCATTCTGCGGGATATTTATACAGATATCTATAAATCACTGGCTATTTATGTCTGAAAATAAATGTAAAAAAAAAAAAAAGTAAAGAAATAACAACAAAATGCCACTCGTTATCGAGACTCGCGTGACCAAAATTGCATTAACTGTAAATAGCTATTACGCATAATAAACTAATTATTATATATAATTATTAATTAATTATCTAGACATAATCTATACACATAAATAAATTTATTAATTAATACGGTAATAAGTTAAAAATTTTTAGCGTTGATACAGACTCCGTCCATTATTGATACTGCGAGACCTGCAATTAATTCCACCATATTCTGGCATAAATTAATTTTAATAAGTTAGCATGTATACATATATTTATAGATATTATGTATAATAACGATGCGGCTATTAAATGTCTCTCAAGTGCGGGTCCATTGTACGGTTCGCATTGCCCAAGTTTTGATAATTACACGAAAATTACTAAATACAGAGAAAATAAAATTGGTCAGTATAAATTACGAATGAAGCGCAGTACGACAGGTTTAAAGGTATAGTAAGAATATTTTTTTTTTACTGCTCAGCATCTATATCCAGTGGATATTTTTTTCTGAAATAAAGTAAACGAGAGTTATGTAGTTAGCAAACAAAGTACATAAGTTTTATTGACTCTAGTGAATATTTGTTTAGTAATTATTATTTTAAATTATTTATTTTTTCATGTCTATTGCGTCTTCTTGTCATTGCTCGTGTTTATAGAGTGTATGGTTAAGAGAAGTGTGTCGTGCCATTTATCAAGGTGGAACAAAAGAGTGAATGATGTGCTTGTGCTTATGCATGTGTAATTGTCGTTAGTGTCGTTAATATTAAATAACAATACAGTTATAAGTACTTATATGTATGTATGTATGTATGTATGTATATAAGAGTATAATATGTATATGGATGTAAGTATGTGTGTATAAGTATGAGTATGTGATGGATGTACTTAAGGATTACCGTATTTTACACGTGACAAACATCCAATTAAATGGTGCTACAACACCCAAGAGTGCACTGTCATAATAAATCAACAATTAACTTTTATTTGAACATGTTTTTTTTTCTTTACAATATTATATTAATTGTTATTCTTATTATTATTTAATAGTAGAGTAATGATAATGTTTTTGTTATTAATATGCACCCTTTGGTTGTTGAAAACCATCCGTAGAGAATGAGACTTCCCTGCCAACAAGCTGGACTGCCAGAATCCGTAAGCGATTTCCTCTGACGTGTTCCGACGAGGATGTGGGCTTGGTCATCAGTGCCGACGTTGCTGAAAATTTTTTTTGCTCTTCCGGTAGTCGAGTTCAAGTTGAGTGTCAAGAATGGGAAAAAATAGTTGAGATAATAGCAGCAAGAGTTTTAAGTAATAAGAGAGACAGAGAGACAGAGATAGAATAATGGTTGAAAAACAAAAAAAAAATGAAGATTCAGAGTGATAATAAAAGAGAAAATATATAAAAAATATAGTAAATTAAGTAATCTTTAAATCTCGAAGGAAATAAATTTAAAGGCCGTTGTTTTATTGCTTAGCGGGCTCTCATTCGAACCAAGTATCGAACCAATTCTTCGTTTACTGACAGACCAATGAATTCCAACGAAGCGCGTTCTAATGCAAGTTTATTTTAGAGCCTTGAGATATTTTTTCATGCGATACTTTTTTATTTACGCAGACAGATAAACAGAAAAGAATAATATAAATGAATAAATAAATAAATAAAGAACAGAGAAAGAGAGAGAGAAGGAGAGATTAAAGTTAATTTGACAGTACGTATTTTTGTACCGACGACAATGCAGGGTGCATGAGGTGCACAGTAAACCTCGACTTTTATTCAATAAAGTTTTCAGTGAGCTTTTCCACCACACGTCACTGTACAATGATGTCTTCAGGTCCGTTGTCGTTGTTGTTGCCGATGTTGATGTTGTTGAAAGAGAGCCGACAGTAAAGTCGAATAAAATTCACGAGAACAGATTCTCGGACCTCCAGTTACGACCGTATATTTTTTAATTTTTTTTTTTATTATTATTATTATTTTGTTTATTATTTTTCTATACTTTTTTTTTTGTTTTCATATGAATTTTTCCCATTTTTGCTTGACTCCGAGATTATTTCAAATACGAGTGTAGAGGCGCTTTTGTGTTGGAGCAGCAAACAGCAGCAGGGTTGATAGCCGGGGTTCGTGCAGCACAGCTTGTCAGCAAGGTTGTGTTTTTATTTGTATCATTCATGATAGGTATTTAACTACTACGTTTTATATACAATTTTATATCCATTCGTCGTTTCCACTTGACTCCAAGAAATAAATTTTAAAAATAGGAAACTGACGTTTGTGTGAAAAATATATGTGTATATATTTTTAAATAAATTAATAATGTAATAAAACAATTACCGAAATTTTGTATATTGTAAAAAAAGATTTCGTGGAAGTGAGTGAAAACGAAGCGACCGGATAAAACAATAAGGTAAACGCATTATTTATAATCTATGTAATCAATCAGGTGAAATTGGTGTATTGCAACTAGATATATATTTATATATATATATATATATATATTGTTTTTTTTGCACCTGGATAGCTGCGATAGGCTGCTAGAAAGAGAGAAATAGAAACAGTGGTGTTGGTGATGATAAAAAAAAAAACGATATATAGGTATTTTTAACTACTCACTACATAACTACTTTTATGGCTTACGTCAAACAGGATAGATTTACAAACACAAAAGCAAACGATCGAGAAGTGAGAATCATAAATTTTCATTTATTTGTATTTAATTATGCACTTGAATATTTAAAACATATTTATTGTTTTTTGATGTGGTGATAAAAGTATCACAGGTTAATAAAATTCTCACGTCTGGATCGAATTTATATCATGAGCACGACCACTGCGTGGCATTTATTAAAGTCTTGTTATAAATTTTAAATAAAAAATTTTTAAATATTTATATTTTTTTTTCTTGATGGCTTGAAAGACTTTTATACCAGAGCATACTGATTCTATAGACTGATGAAATGTGACGCAGTGGTCGAAGCTTCTTTAATGCAAAACCCAGCAAACCAGGAGAGGATAAAAGTGGAGAAAAAAAATAAATAAAATGTAAAAGAAAAAAAAAAAAATATTTTATAAAAAGAAAAAATGTAACTTTAGGTACAGTGAAAGGAAAACCAATATTTGAGGCATTTACTTTTTGAATATATTCTTTTTTTTATATTTTTCTAGTTATTAAAAAAATTATAGCAAAAAAAAAAATACATATTAACAATATACGATACGGAATATGAATATTGAACACAGGGGTAAAATAAACGTACGAAGAAACATAAGAGCGCGCTTTGTATTCAAAATTAGTTTATAAATAAATATCTGAACTGAATATTATCGAGAATTATCGAAAAAAAAGTAAATTTACAATAAAAACTGAATAAAACGTTTTTGGACGGAATGTTAACGTAAAAAGGACAATTATTTAAATAAAGGATTTATATTTATATATATAATAATAATAAAGAATAAGGATTATAAAATAAAAATAATAGAGAAAGATAGAAGAGAAGAGAGAGAATGCATTACCGCAATGCTAGCCCGAGATTGTGCGGCCTTAATGTGGGCTTGAAGGTGCAGAGGGGGATGGAAATAGCGGCAGGGGTCCCGATTGCATCGGCCCTTGACAGCGTCCATGCAGACCGTCACAGAACCGTCCTCGTTCGCCTGCACCGTCTCGAGGGGGTGCGCAAACCGGCACTCCGTCTCGCCGCGTTTGCACGCCCCACGTTGAAACTCGCGACATACCTACAGCAAGAGCGAACAACACGCATGGCATAGCACTCTATCTATGTGGGTTCACTGTAGTGAAAGATAATAAAAGGGGGTGAGTAAATTGGGGGGGGGGGGCAGGTCAGGTCAGTGGCTTGGCTAGAGGTTAGGGGAATGCAAGGGGGTTTCATTTAATATGAGGCTTGTCAACTGGGGATACAATAGATGGGTAAGGGTATGGATATAAATATATATATGTATAGATATGGGTATATAGATTGATAATCAAGGGATGACAAGTAATCTAGAGGTATTTCAGGATGATAGAGTGTACAAGTTATATAAATTTATATATATAAATATTTTTTTTGTTTTTGTTTTAGTAGGAATTATTAAAATTTGAATTAAATA
This sequence comes from Microplitis mediator, assembly GCF_029852145.1. Classification (NCBI taxonomy): domain Eukaryota; kingdom Metazoa; phylum Arthropoda; class Insecta; order Hymenoptera; family Braconidae; genus Microplitis; species Microplitis mediator. The sequence continues at coordinate 7,769,975 of NC_079978.1, read as the reverse complement.
ATGAGGTCTTACTAAAATGAGGATAAATAATAATTATAATAATAATACAGGTTTAATTATTACATCGTTAATCTACTCAGGCAAATGTTCTCGTAATTGTGAATATTGCTTTAACATAGTTATTTAATTACATTTAAATTTAAATGAACATTACTTTACACGTATGCAGATAGATAGATGTATATGTATATGTATATGTTTATGGATGTATTTTTGTAGATATATGTGTTGATAAGTGATAAATGTATGAGTGTAAGGTTGTATGAGTGTGTAGACTACACTACACTGATTCATTGAATTGTGATGCAACGTCACGAGAGAATTGATACATCAGTGATATTGATTTCATGGAAAGTCAAACGATATTCACATAGAACGAGAACGTGATTGCTGAAGGGACTAACGCTAGTATAGGCAGAGTGTGTTCAGCAGCAGCAATGGCTCATACCAAATGGGTCCACTGTGGAGCTCTGAGGGATATACACTACGCTGCTGTTCGGTCGTTTTGTGTTGTAACAATATTACAGGGTGATGTACACTAGGGGATTGTCGTAGTACTAGACTTAAGGGTAGAGCAGGATATATAGGGGACGAGAGTATGAAATTAATATAACATGAGTGAGTGAGTGTGAGAGATAAAGAGAGAAAGAGAGAGACAAGGAAGGAGTCATTGATCGCTGTGAATTTTGGTCTGACGATACTCTGATTGTGTCACTGAAAATCTACTTTTCAAGTCACGCTGACTTTTTTCTATTTTAACGTTCATTGATTTTATGATTAATTACATTACAGTATATTAATTAGTTTCATAAATTAAGAGCTATTGAAGCTAAATGATAAGTAATTGTAATAATAATAATAATAATAATAATAATAATAATAATAATGATTGACGGATATATGTGTAGTTTATACTATCAAACGACCAAAGATTCTGTTTTTACAGGTTTGTTTTCAGCTATACAATATATAATAAATCAGCCACTACATTTAATAATAATATTTAATATTAACTATCCTACTGAACGAAGCTCACAATAACGTGAGTAACTACATTATACAAATTACTCTAGTAGTCGCTTTACAATATTATATTAATAATGAATACGTTCTGTTATAGCATTAATAACAATTGTAATATAATTATTATTATTATGATTGCATGTATATAAATATATGTTGTATATATATATGTATACATATGTGAATAATAAGAGCAATAATAAGTAGTAAATGTGAGAACAAAGCACGCGTCTCACATTTTAGTCATTAACACTTGTGCGAGGGAGATCCGAGTGCCTCGTTGTCTCTAGTATCGAATGTAATCCACCACTCGTATTGATGCACATTGTTATCATTGTTAGAGCATCACGCTTGACAGATAGTAGCAAGGAGCATTTGAGAACGCGAGCGCGCGCTCACACACATATTCTCACACGAATACCTACTTACTCTCGTACATCAGATACAATTGCATACGGATAGATAGATAGATAGATAGTTAGATAGATAGATATATGGGTAGATAGGTAGATATATAGCCAGACATACGTACACACACGAAATAAGCTTAACATATTGCGCTGTCAGTGCACATCTGTATAAGTCAAGTACACAGCTAGCGCATAGACACGCGCTCTTGTAAGATACAGACAGTTATACAGTGAGATAGACAGATAAGGAGGTAGTTGATATAGTAAAGGAAAATAGAGAACGAGAGACAATCGTGCACGTAAGCCCAAGACAGGTGAAACGGCCAAAAGATGCGATTGATCTTTCATTTATTAATTTACTTTTTTTTTTCTTCATTATTTTTTGTGTCTATATTTAGTTGTTTTATAAAAATCGAGTGTAGTTGTATTTTTTGCTCTTTGTTTTTGTTTGATGTGAATTTTATATAATATATGTTATTGTATATGATCCAAATTGCATCTTATACTCGTCCTACTCTGTCCCTTGTGATTATGAATAACTGTCGTAATGAGGCTAAGTGTGTGCGCGTGCCATATCGTCCTTATATATACACATATATATATATATATATATATATATATATATATATATATATATATATATATATATATAAGTCAGAGAGCGTATTATACATTTATTATGCGACATGCGAGGTACCGCACGCCTCGTGACATCGAGTCGTGCTTGTGGCTATCTGAGTGTATGACGTATATATATGTATCTTGTTATATTCCCACCCATATTTCCTCCTACCCACTATAGTACATTTTCCAGTGTAGTACAGGTCGATCCTTTGGTCTCGTGATCTCTCGGCAGTGTGCATTATCGAGGAAGGAATGAGGATTGTGGTGTAATGGTAATTGTAGTGATCTGTGTGAATATTGTATGTATTTCTGCATATGTATATATGTGTACATATGTATGTGAGTTGTCTGTCGGTGGCAATATGAGGAATATTCATGTACAGTATCTCTTGTGGCGTTTTGAGTAGAGTAATGTAATATGAATTTGAATGTAAACGTGAATATAATATACAGGTGTGTGGTTAAATTTAGTCCAATGTCTTTTTATATTTTTTTAGTTAATCGCGTGTTATGAGATCATTACTTTCTCGCTACGTTTGATAAATATTTAAAAAGATCTAACATTTAGATATAAAACTGAAAGAAAGATCAGTCTAAAATAATTCTACGTAACATTAACATTGACAGTGATGCGAACTCAAAGTAGTCAGACTCAAAGATCATGATTTCTAAGTTTACTTTACTTTTTTTTTATTTTTCACTTATTGAGATATTGATCTTTGAATTTAAATACTCGTTAACTAATTATTAATGCACACGTAATTATAAACATAACAATTACTTTTGACTATATGCTGAAATAATTATTATAAAAGAAAAAAATAATTAAAAATGGTTTCAAGTTACATATTTAGTACGAGTGTCATGTCAAGTACTAAAGAAAAAAAAATATAACAGCAACAACAACAACAACAACAACACGATCAAGGCACATTTGCATGTCTTGAGCAGTCTTGTACCTTGATCGTGTCGAGAGTTAGTTCTTGCTGGTTGCCACTAGTACGTTTTGTAAATTACGTTGTCTGTATGTATGAAAGTGTTTATATAAGTATATGTTATGTTTTTGGCACGTGTTGGATAAATGCGTGACGTGAGTATACTGTAGCAAAAGTTAATTTGTATGGACATAAAAGTGTATTTCATATACAAATATCAACTCGATTATAAATATATATTTTATATACAAGTGAATTTTAGTGTTTTTGTGTGTTGTGTATATATATAAAGAAAGTCAAAGTCACATGCGCTTATTTAAATATTTAATGATAATAAGCCCTTTCTCCTGGCTGTAAAATAAATAAAATACCATAATAATTACAATTAAAATTAATAAATGCATTAGTAAAAATACTGATTAGAGAAAAGTAAAAATTATAATTATAAATTAAATATAAAAATTTAAATTATATTACTACGTAAGAAAAATTTGTTGGCGTTTATAATTAAATAAAGAGCGAAATTTAATACATTAGCGTTAAATTATTTTTTTGTGACCGTTGCACAACGAGTAAGCTGGTAAATAATAGCATAATAATAATAAGTAGTTAGCAAACATTAATATAGTTATTATTGTTTTTTTTCTTTACATATACATGATGGTTGTCATATATATTTGTAAATGTTGAGTGAAACGACGAAAGCTGAATAATATTTCCGCTAGAAAAATAATACAATATATTTTTCATATGAAATTTAATATATTGAGAGTTGATCAAAGCATTCACGTTACCAGCTCTAGAATAGATATAGCAATTAAAATAATAATAATAATAATAATAAAATATAATCAGTGCTACGACGATCAAAATCGAAAAATTTTAATTATTAATAAAATTCAATTTTTTTATTAATGTTTAAAGTCGTAAAATAAAATAAACGATAAAATATATCACTCGGTAATATGTGCGTAGCTTAAATTAATACGTGTGAAAAAAAATAAAATAAAATAAAAAATAATAATAAAATAAACATTTTTCTACTTAGCATCCATTCTACCACCATTCAGGTATGCGTTGCTTTGTTGCTTCCCTAATATATAATCCAGACTGGTTATAATTTTTAAATTGTTTTCATACAATGAATTTTTAATAAAAGCAGTAGTGAATTTATTATTTTATTGTAATTTTAATAGACACTGTAACCAGTCGGAATTACATGGCAGTAACTATATTTTTATTAATAAGTATTAAATAAAAAAAGACAGGCAGCAGGCAATCGTATTTGTATTTTAAATAATCGTCTATAAAAGATCGTTCGAGCGAGTGTAAATAATAATTATCGAATTATTTAGTTGTCTACTTATTTAAATGAAGACAAGAAGACGAAAAAGGGGTTAAATATGAGGATCACGAGGATTTTTATCACGAGGAGTATTCAAGTTGTCTAAATGTAGGAGAGAATCGACACTATACAACTATACGTGGACGTGGCAACTCTGTTCGAGATTGTACTTAGTGTAATAATAATTATTATCATTATCATTATTATTATTGTAAAATCAGCAATCAGTGAAATTTAAATTTTGAAAATTTGTACGGTCGAACTCCATTAACTCGGATTCCATTATCTCGGAACTTCCCCTCAATCTTGACTTCCACTACAAGCTACGCTGTCTCTTACTAGATACAATATATTTGTATGTCTCTGTATATATTTATCTATACATCATTCATGTGTATTTAAGAGCGCATGCGTTGTAGTTTAATTTTTAAGGAAGAAGGGGCATCCGATAACTCGGAAATTCCAAGAAATTTCCGTTCCTCCGTAATCTAACTGTCCGAGTTTAGGAGTTCGACTGTATAATTTAAGTGTATGAGAACATTTGATTATGTATTAGCGGATGAATTGTCGAAACGTATGAATATCCAACGAGGTTTAAGGTTCACATCACTAATCTGTTATATTTCTATTATTACGAGCGAACAGAGTCACCATAAAAGCACGTCAATATACCCATCGAACCACAAGAATCAATGTTACGGATTGTGCACTAGTTCGCCCGATTTTTTTTTTTTATTTTGATCATTCAGTAGTTATTTTTATTTTTATTTTTTAATAATAAATATTTTTCTGGTGAAAAATAAAATATAAAAACCAAAATGATAAATGTAATAATTAAATTAAACATAAAAGCTGTGAAAGCGATTTTTAAATCCAGATTTATATATTTTTTACGTGAGCAAATTAAATAAAAATAAAAAAATAAATGGTAATTTAAATGAACTGAATAAAAAAGCAACATATTTTAAGTTTAATAAAATTCAAAGTCGCGCAAATAAATAAGAAAAAAACATTTTCAGAAACAAAGTAAATGTTGAATAAAAAAAAAAAAAAAATGATTAATAAAATAAATTACGTGAAATACAATAAACAGTCTGAGCAAATGATTTAGTTTGAATTACATTTGTTTTTATTTTAATTCCATCATCAAAAGATTTCGCGTGACCCGGACTCAATGCAAGTCATCGCAGTACATCATCACAAGTAGGTATTATTTTATGATTATTGTTATTTTTAAATCATCAATTATTGTTATTTATTTTAATTAATAAGTTATAATTATTAATATCGTTAATCAATTATTATGATTAGTCAAACAGTCGTTCGTTCAATTATTTATTCACTTATTTATTATTAACTTATCCATTGTTTTTTCTTATCTGCAATAATGTGGGTAGTACGTAGTATCATCCAATTAACAATATCACATCGTGTATACTTTTTATTAAACTTTTGTCATCAATATTTTTTTATGTTTCCATGGCATATTTTATTTTTTATTTTTTATTCATGTTTTCTGCTAAATTATTTTTTTTATTTTTATTATTTATAATATATGACACTTTGGCCCGTGTTTTTGTTTATTAATTATTTATTGTTATTATTATTATTATATTAATAAATGTAGTATGGGCCACTTGCATACTCATGCCGGATATGAACCGGGTGATGTCCGAGGAACGGAGGGTATTGATAAATTATTTTTGTAAAAATAGAAAAAAAGATAAAGGTGCAGATATATATATACATATAAATATATAGATATATAATAATATATATATATATGTATATATTTATATAATAGGAATGTTATAGATTATATATCACGGGAATAATAGACACTTACATAGTGTAACGCCCGGAAGCAAATTTCGAAAATTCGCTTCAACCAATAACGTTTTTTTATTTATTATTATTATTATTTTTTTTAAATTTTATTAATAATTATTTATAATAAAGTTAAATATATTTTCAATAATTTATAATTTTAAAATTTAAATAAATTTAGTAAATAAGCAAATAGCCAATATTAATACTGTAATATTAAAACAAAAAATAATAAACAATATTAAAAATTTATTTAATTAACTAACAATAATTTAATAAATATTATTTTAAATTTATCAAAAACGTTTGTGGTTTAAATATAATATTCGATTTTTGCTACCGGTTCAGTAGTGAATACAAAATATAATTGATTAATTTGTTAACCTACCTACTATATACATATGGAATATGTTTTTTTTATGTGCGTATGCATGTACATTTTTAGTTTATAACTCAATTATTTTTGGGCGTAATTGCAAGTTAACATCATTTATTTTTTTAAATATATATGTTGTACATATTATTTAGTTTAGTTATTATATTAATAAACTTGCATACGTACATACATATATATATTTATATTTATATATATATATATATATGTATGTTTATTTAAAAAGTTTATTAATTCTCTATTATCAAACGTGCATCCGTACATAATAAAGAATTATTCATCTTATTATTTTATTTTTTTAATAATTCATATGATAATTATTATAAAATAATAATTGTAGTTGTAATAATTAAATTTATCGACAAACAATAAGATTTTTATAAGAACAATTGAATGAAAAAAATCAGGATACAACAAATAACAATTCACCTCTCCGTGTGCTTCGGACTATACAACATCATTTAGTTTCCTCTAAATTTTTCGTTTATATATGTAATTTATATCGTCAAAATTAATTAAAATGCGCACCACGTTTATCAAAGTTATTTTATTTTCTCTTAAATTTTCCTTTCGTCGTATTTGTCGAGTTAGTAGTTTATTTATTTTTGTTGATTATTTTATTTGTTCGGCGGCGTCCGTTCGGGACTAAGGTCTAAGGGATATATATGTCTATATATAATATTCACTCACATTCGTTTTTTCTTTTAATTTTTTTTGTTATCAAAAAAGTTTATCCACGAGTAAGATAGAAAGTGAAAGAGGGAGAGAAAGATAGATAGAGATAGAAGTAGTGGGAGGGAAAATATGAGAAAGTAAATGGAGGACATAAAGGGATTGACTAAGAATGAGGAAAAACACACGAAGGTAATGGGTAGATAGAAGGGAGTAAAAGTGGTAATTTCGTTGATCGCATAAAAAGTCATATCTCCCTTTTCTGATCGCCGGTAAATTCACTGGCGGATTTCTAAAGCTATCTAATAAGATTTACCTACGAAAAGGTACGTTAGACGTCGTTGATACTTTTCTTTTTATCATTATTCCTTACATTTTTATATTAATACATGTCATTAATATTGATCTTTAAATGTCGCGTCATTAATCGCGGGCCGAATTACACGATATAAGTATATATAATTTTCAAAATTAAGTTCCTTTATTATTATTATTATTTTTTCTTTAATTTTCAAACGGCAACGCCGCTCGACCCGCTCTCACTGTTACAATTAAATCTCGTTATTTTAAACGCGCGTTTTATCAAAACTGCCTGATGTCCTTACACATTATTATTGTATATATTTACGTGACTATCGAACCATTTCCGTATTAAGTTTGTAAAAAAAGAAAAAATATTACTATATATCTATTCATTCCTTGTATTAATATAATTATTATTTAATCAAAACGAGTGAGCTAATTGTTAAATACTCGCACAACACATGTCAGGTATACCTAGGTACATGAGTATACATGAAAATTTAAGTTGCCACAATTAGGCTTCATTATATATTTATTTAATGTATTAATTACATTTATAACTCTCACTCGCCGTGACATTTTTTTTTTCTTTTCTTGTTTTTTCTTCTTTCCATACGCGATATCTGAGATTACACACTATCGAACTATTAAATAATTCTATGTAAATTTTATAAATTAATTATTAATCCTATAAATAAGTTATTCATATCTAAATATAAGGTATTTATTATTTTTGTTGCACGTTAATTGCTTGGGTTCGCTGATAAACCGAGTCAACGGAAATCGCGGCAGATCGTTGCGCGGGAGACGTTGGGAGTAACAGTAACCTCATCATCGGGAAGCTTCTTCTTGACTTGGCGAGAAACATTTTCGAGTAAGGCACGAGCGTGTCCGCGCGCCCGTGTTTAATTTTAATTTTAATTTATTTTTTTTTAAATTTTATTACTCATCTTATTTTACTTTATGCCTTCTGTCTACACTTAACAACACGGGGGCCGCGTGCACACGTTTCAGGAGACAAGTAAATGGCCGGGGCGTGCGCGCAACTGATTGTAAAACACGCAACGTCTTGAGGAATCAAGAAAAAGAAGAATATATGTGTTGAGGAAGAAGAGAATAAGAATAATAAAAGGATGTCTCACGTTCGATATCGTGCTTTGCGCGCACGTTACCAACTAGATCGCGAGATTTTATTTATTTATTTATTTGTTTTTTTTTTTTTCTTTTTTTTCCACTTTATACTTTTTTTTGTATGTTTATTTTATCATTTTATCTTTTTCGTAAAAAAATACAATACACTTCATTGTCTCCGTGACGAATTGGAGACGGGTTGTGCGAGGTTCGACAAGTATTTTTATCTTGTCACATTATTATTTTTAGTTTTATTTTTTTTTTTTACTTGCATCGTGTCAATTTTATCCCTGGCACGCGATTCAATTTCCACGATCTGTGAATTATTATTTTTTTCGTTGTCGTCGACTCGAACCCGCGAACCCTCGCTTTTTTGACTCTGCGGCTTTATAGTATCCGGTGTTCATCGACACTCACATCCTCCAAAATTTGAGAAATGTTTTTTTTATTGTTTTTTTTTTGCTTTTATTTATTTTTTTTAATTTTTTTTTTTTTTAATTTTATTTTTTATTTTGTAATCATTCTCATGCTGACCCGACTATCATCAATGGTCCTTAATAATTTACAAACGTTTATTTATCAGTATCCTAGTTCATTAAATTCACCCTCAGGCCTTAAGAATGAATCGTTGTTTTGTATTTTATATATTTTTATTCAAACTTGTCTATGAATAAAAAATAAAAGTGAATTAAAAAAAAAATTATTTTTTGTTTATTTCATTAAACTTCGATACTCGCATGAACACTAAAAAATATTATTTTCACGAATAATCTCTTATCATATATTTAATCTTGTATTAATAATAATTATTATTATTATTATTGTTATTATTATTATTATTTTTGTTGCTTAATTCTCATTTAATTCACTCACGTCATTGTTCTCTACTCATTAATTATTCAAAATTCTATAAGAAAAAATCCTAGTTTGTCTATGGTCGTTTACAAACACGCCGAGTGCATATATAATAACATTATTGAAAATTTAAACCGCTAAAAAAATTTATAAACAATAAAACAGTAACTAAAAAAATAAATTTATATCCTAAATTATTTTATTTATTACTATTGATTTAATTTATTCTTTCTCATCTTGATCCAGCACTCAACGTGTCAACTGTCTTGGTGTACACGCCAGGGGAATGAAGCGACAGATCTCTTTTTATTTTTTTCTTGTTGATGTTGGCGTGAAAAGTAAAACGCTCTTGAAGAACCGTAGCAACCGACTACCAGACGAAAATCATTCATCTCGACTTTTCTCAGAATAAAGATGTGATGCACGAAAAAATTTTTACAAGAGACACATGGTCTGTTCGTGTTTTTTTTCTTTCCTTTCATTCTTAAGCATTTCATCATCATCATCGTCATTATTATGCATTTTTGTTACCTCAATAATTATTCATCCCCTGAGGTGTTCACCAACTGCTCTGTCGTCTTACGTTAAAAAACTAACGTCAATACGATGTGTCATAAATATATTTATGTATATATTTTATATTTTTTTATATATATTTATTTATATATAATAATAATAATAAATTTAAATGTATCTAAATTAACTCAAAGTATTTAGTGATCAGTAAATAATCACGCATTTAGATCTAGTTTCGCTTATTTTTTATTTTTATTATTATTTATTTATTTTATTTTATTTTATTTTTTAAATAAATTCACACGAGTGTATTGCGGGCCGTCTCGGAGATGGGATTACGTGCTAATCGACATCCGATCGCCGAGCGGTTAATAATAATAGTAATAGTAGTAATAATAATAATAATGATAATAATAAAAATAATATTAATAGTAATAATATCAATAATAGTATTTATATCTTATCATGTTGATGTTGTAAATAAATATGACGGTATTTATTTATTATTTATTAAAAATTGTATTTTTAGTAGTACGCGTGGACGTAAACGAGGTTGTGGATGGGATGATGATGATGATGAGGGTTATGTAGGGGTGTGCATACGGAACTGGTGATAGTGGGCGATGGGGATTGATTAACCGATTGCATCGTGGAGACAGGCGACACCTGATTAGGAGGACCTGCTGGGACCTGGTAAACGGCGTTAGGCCCTGTCATCGGGCACTGGGCTGCACCGGCGCCGTGTTGGCCGCCGTGCTGAATGTAGTTTGGTGGTAGACATACCTCGAGACGATCGGTACGTGGCATCTTCTGCGGCATCGCCACCGTCTGCTGCACCACTCCCAACGGGCTACCAACCCCCGTAGGGTCGGCTGGTCCCATTATCGCCGGCATTATCGGACTTGGCGTGAAGTACGGCGTGTATGTGTTATTCACCTGCGGCATTCCAGTCAGGTATGGATTGGTGGCCTGTGGAAATAAAGAGAAACGCCCCGGAAAAGATCCAGGAGGGCGTGAATTAGTTTTAATCTTATAATTAAATACTCGTTGGTTTATTCACGAGTTAAAAAGCACTGAGTAAGAGATTCAGAGAGAGACAAAGAGAGAAAGTTTTGCGTATTATTTTTTAATAAATATATTCATTGTGCTTTTATTTTATCTACAAATTATATTAATAATATATTTTAACTCTGAGTCGTCTTTTTCAATCGTTTAAACTCCCGCGTTAAATATTTTATCATTAACGTGCGCGAATTCTAATTTTTTAATTGTCATTTCAAATTTATTACTGTATATAAATGTATATAATATACTTGTATATAGATACATAACGTTATAATTTTTTGCGAAAGCAATTCGGTGACATCAAAGCACCATTGGAGAGTATGAATAAACGACTGGGATCCTTTTGTACGGATCACTTTAATATTACTGTTATTAATGTCTTCTTGTGCTCTTGAATCTTAACTTTACTCTACTTTTTGTCTGACACAATATAAAAATATATACGCTGTATGTATTGGTTGCATTGCTCGCTCTCCAAGTGTACATTGTGACAAGCCGTTATAACATTTATATAAATATATAAATACATATCCGTATATGTACGATAAGTTAATAAATAAATAAATAGATATAAATATAGATATGTATTTAAAATATATATATATATAAAAACATCTAAAGCATGCGCAAAAAAACATCAAACTGTATCAACTATATAAAGTTATATGTTTTCTTACTTTCATTGACATTATATATATATGTATATATATGTATATAAAAACTACAAGCTTTTCTAACTACTACACACTAGCAAGAGTAAACTTTAAAACTGCTCGACGACGAGATAAATTTATCTCAGTGTAAGTGTATATTGGAATTTCAATTATCTGGATTCTAGAACGCGAATTCAATTTAAAGTCAACTTTCATCAAAGCTTAGGTAATTAGAAGATTGTAATATACTCTCTGATACTCGTCGGCGAGCTTTTCAGTCGTCACTTAAAAACTTTTATCTCTCTATTTACGTTCAATGAATTAAATCTTTTTATTTATTTATTTTCTTTGAATTAACTTTATGTTATTTTTATTTTTAATTCTAATTACTTCAGCTTTTATTTATTTAATTATTTAATTTTTTTTTTTTTTTTTTTTATGTTCAATTAGTGAAAGCCAAACCAAAACCAAAAGTTACCATAAAGGCGTGGGTAGCGAGAAGTTGTTGCTGGATTTGCTGTTGGAGGTGATGGTGCGCAGATGGCGGAGGAGGTTGGCCCTCCTGTTCGCCATTTGTAGCGATCGGAGAATACACCAACAATCAACCACAACCACGAGCACCACAGCGGCAAACATAGGAGACAGACAGGCGGTCATACGTGTAGTATAATGATTCAATAAACAAATAAAAAAAAATCATACTTGTATCTATTGTTTTTTTCTCTTTTTGGTTATAAGTATTAATTTATAAATTTTTTTTTTCTTTAGTTTATTGTAAGCTATGTGTTTTTGATGGAATAACTAAGTGAGGGAATTAATAATAATTGTACTAAGGACGCTGTTATATATGTATATTAGGGTGGCGTTAAAAATTAAATTTTCTCAGGCGCTTGATAAAAAGCTTTTTCTTAGTGAACAAATACGCGGGGAATTTGGTTTTTTTCTTTTCAAGTAAAAAGAACACGTGCCTCAGGACGATCGAAGTTCAGTTTTCGATACAATCGCAGTTTTTTTAAAATATCTCATGAAATATGCAGATAAAAGGAAAAAATCATGGAAATAATTTTGTAGGAAATTAAATTTTTGACAAAAAAAGCCATGTTCATTTTTTTTTATAAAATGTGTATTTATGAAGATATTGTAAAAAAAACTTTTTTTAGATCTTATAAATTTAGCGTTTTAAGGATTACAAATGTTGAACATAACATTTTTCTAAGTATATAGAAACTATAACAAGCATTAATGATTAATATGTTACGAGTTACGAAGTTATCTATATTTAAGAAAAAAAGTCATTTTTAACATTCGTGATTCTTAAAATCCTCAATTGCTGAAATCTGAAAAAGTTTTTTTAAAATATCTTTGTAAATACACATTTTATGAAAAAAATGAATATGACCTTTTTTGTCAAGAATTAAATTTCCTACAAAATTGTTCTTATGATTCTTTCCTTTAATCTGCATATTTCATGAGATATTTTTAAAAAACCGCGATTGTATCGAAAAGAATTTTGATCCTCCTGAGGCACGTATTCCTTTTACTTAAAAAGAAAAAACGAAATTCCCACGTATTTTTTCTCTAAAAAGGAGCTTTTCAAGGGGCGCCTGAGAAAATTTAATTTTTAACGACCACCCTAATATATATATATATATATATATATATATATATAGCATCATAAAAATATCCGCGTGTGAATAATTTAATAATAAGCAATAATTTAATAAATTTGTATGATAATTGATGTATTATACAATTTCAAAAGTTATTTCATAAATATAAATATGAAAGCTATGGTACATATATATCTATATATACGTTTGTTAAACACAAGCACACATACACGCCGGCATGCGCGTTGATATCACTACTATATATGTTGCATTTCATTTAGTTCATTTAAATTCTAATACTCGCGAAAACCTCTCGTTTACACTTTGATTAAACTTATTAAGTATTCCAATATTTAATTTACTCAGTATATTTATTTTAATAGAATAAAATTTTTTTTTTTTATTATTTATGTATAAATATTAACGCTCAATTAATTTCATTATTATTTATTTAATTTAGTATTCATATATTGATGTTTTTTTAAAGAAAAATTAAAGTTGTTGAAATAAACTATAATTGAGAGGATACCGCAGAGTGGATTTATGATAAATTTAAAAAAATTATTTATAAACTCTTTACATGCAACATGCTATTAATGAACCGTGAGGTGAAATTTAAATGCTCATTGAAACGCATAAGAAAAAAAATGCAGTGGGATAAAAAAAAAACATGAATATCAGTGCATTCATCACATTAGCTTACAAACAATCCAATCAATTTAATTGGTTATATAAATATATATATATATATATATATATATATATATATATATATATATATATATATATATATATATATATATAAATCTAATTCACTAGTTGATAAAGTTTTAATAGCAGTAATACTATGGACTGACATGAATGATGGATGCATTAAAAAAAATAATATTAAAAATAGATTATAATAAAAGCATGTTTGATTTCCTGTTTATAAATTTGACATACCACTGTGGGCACCTGACCAGGCACAAGTCCTTGTCCCGGAGATAATCCCATTTGTTGCATGAGGGCATTTTTTAGGGCTAAATGATTGCGGCCATTTATTAGTAACTGATCCTTCAAATGTTGTGGTGGATGGAAGTATTTGCATGGTGGTTTTTCACGGTTGCATCGTCCCTGTAACCAAACAAATAAAAATATCAAGTTAGAAATATAAGTACTGTATTTGAAGTAGTAAATTAACACATTTATGGAAAATCAATGAGTCAAAATTATAAATGAAAATGATTTTTGTATTTTTTTAAACACTTGAAACGAGGATAACTTTTTAGCTGGGCTATCTGTTGGCATTTATAAAACAAAAAAATTTCCGAGGTGGAATGTCAATGAATGGAGAAATATTCTAGGGTGTATACGGGTGATTGGGCGGGGTCTGTGGTGGTCCGGGTGGTGAGTCAATATTGAGACCGCGGAAGCGTAATAAACGAGTCGATGGGCAATAAACGCGGCATCGATTACGATGGGAGTAGAATACCCAGAGCTTCCATAAATTGCATTTCGAATTAATCGCACACACACATAAATATATATATATACATGTATATATAAAGAGAAAACAATAATTTTATATCCGTTTTCAGCTTCATTTGCTTTTATTTTAATCGTAATTATCATTAAATAATCTTTAGATCTACATCTGATAAGTTCATTTAGTCATCAGTATAAATTATCTAAAACAAATAGTCAATTTTGTAAAGCGATAATGTTTATCTAGTAAATTACATATTTGTATTTGGAGAAATTTAACAAAGACGGTGTAGAGGAAGAAACTTGTGTAATGGTACACTAATTAGACTTAAACATTAATAGTTCAGGTAAGACGTTTGCTCACGGAGTGGATTAGAAGTAATGGTGTAGCTTGAAGCATTCTAACCAGTTGTTAACTATCAGTCAGTAACTGTACTCTCTCTCTATCTCTCTCTTTCTCTTTATCTATCTATCTATCTTAGTCTCATCCCTTTCAATGAAAATTCAGTGGCTTTTGGTAATAGTAATTTGTGCGCGTAAACTTGCGCCGGGATACGCCCTCGCTGTTGGTTCTAAACTTGCTAGTGAGAATGCAACGTGCTCTCAAATATCGGCTAATTAAGCACGTTTGCGGTTACATAAAGCTGATACTAAGCTTTAAATTTAGATTTATTTGATCAAGTCCATAAATAATATAGTTCTTGTTGGCTTTTAATATAATAAATGTATTAATAAAAAGAATAAAACTGAAACTGCTATTGTTATAATAATTTTTGCTGATGTCGGTAGTGGATTTATTCAAATGCATGAAATTGTTTTATAAGTTATGATGAGTTGTCGGCTGTATGCAATATACAAGACAATAGATTGTATTGTTCTATTGTATGTTAAAGAATGAGTTGGTTTAGGTTTTCAGATATTTACCTGTCGATCTTAAAATTGTGGTCTAAAAATTAAAGATTTTTAAATAAGCAAACAGTATAGCGTATGTTCAGTGACTCTGAATAAAGTAGTAAAGACTAACAAGCTCTCAATGGCTAAACCGACCACTATGGGTCTACCGCCACGGACGGACGGTTGAATACAAAATAAAGTTACCTTTTTATACTAGACGAGAAACTTTTTTATATCTATCGTATATACGTATTATATTTCATGTATAAACATGAAGATATTTAACCTAAAGAAAAGCTTTATTGAACCGCTATTATTTTATAAAGTTAACGATCTCGAAAATACTGACTCAATTATCTCATTTTTTTCTTCTCTTCTTAAACGACAAGATAATTGAACCTTTCAATTGATCTCCCTTTCTCTATTTCATGATTGTTTTCTTGTTCAATTTAGCTGTTCAATCGATTTAAGAAGCAGTTTTGTTTTCAGTTATAATTGAGTTATTTTTATTTCAATCCATTAAGGAAATGAATATAATATAAGAGTTCTTTGAAAAATATTCGTTAAATTTAGTTGATGAAATATTTATATTCACCATTTATTAATAATATATTTGAGTTATTTTAACCTACTCCCATTTTTTAGTATTGAAAATTAATTGAATATTTCAATTTTTATTTAATTTTTTATATGAATCAAATAGTGCATATATATTTATAATTCAAGAGAATAAAACTTAAAAAATTCAACGTATTTCTGAGGGTGAATACAGGCCGTTTCATTTCAATTATAGCCATTTTATTTTATAAATTTTTTGGACTTTCATCAAATAATAAATATAAAAAAGTACGTGTCTCTTATGCTCTTAGAATATTAAACAAGTGATACGTAACATAACATCGCATCTTTTTCTGTATCCATGTGTGATCTCAATGCGAACTCGAACCCGTCTCTCTTCCGACCCTTTTTGTGAGAGATCCGCCATTCATCTGCCTGAAGGTGGTCTAGACGAACAGAAGCAGCAGCAGCAGCAGCAGCAGTAGTAGTAGTAGTAGTAGTAGTAGTAGAAGTAGTAGTGGCAAAATGATCCTTCAGTCCGAGACTAACCCCACTTTATAACCCATGTGTACTCTTCCCATCTCGTGTAGTATATCCAACGCCCCTTTCTCAACAATTTTGAAGTAACTTTGGCAAGGGTGCAGGCAGTCAGGCAGCTACTACAAGCTTCTATAGCTGCTACTACTTCTACCTACTATTACTATGAGCCAACGCGGCGGGGTCGCGAGATTACTAGGATTTGCGCGTAGATTTACATATCGATTTTCCGTGATAGCCGAAGGACCACAATTTGCCTTAATTTTGTTCAAAGTATAACCTTATTTTTTTTTTTATTTTTTTTTTCCTACTTCCTCTTTCCTTTCTGTAGACGCCAATGTGTCGTTGGGATATGGAAAATGGGGGAGTTACAACCTCATTCTCCTCTTTCAATAGGGGCGTATATATAGAGCCAACAATGTATTACGTTAAACTCGAAATAGTGGAATGAAGAGAAATATGTTCGTTAGTCGTTAGTCGTTGGAATAAGTAGACGGTTTAAAATATGTGTTCAAGTCGGCTAAAGTTAGACCACCGACGACAGAGTCACGCGACATTTTGCAGGGGCTTCCATGTCCGATAATAGGATCAACGATGAGGTTCGCGGAAAATACTGGCACGTTTAAGCCTGACCGTTTATTCCCGGTTACTCTTCTTACTTTGCTTCTAGTTGTGCATTATTCTTTTTCTCGCTCACTCTTGTATGTATAGGGCTGGTGGGTGGATGTAGGTTGGTGTAACTCGGTAAGGCGATAAGCGAGATTAGAAAGGACTTTGCCATTCTCGGCGACTTTCTGCTACTATTGCAAGCGCCAGTGCTGCTGGTTCTGGTACAACTGCTGGTGCAACTGCTGCTGCTAATCTCTTCGCTCAGTTCTCGTCGATATCGTTAGTCACTATATGCGAGACAGCGCGGGAGGTAAACGGAAGAGGGTGAGAGTATATAAAGCTGCTTTAACGTCATCGCATAAATCGTATCCCGCCGAGTGGGTCAAGGCTCGGTTTGCGTCATACGACAAAACGACGCCGTAATTAATTGGAAATCTTATTTATATATTTATTACCCATCATGACAATCAACTATTTTTTATTAGGGAGTGATGGTATAAAAGGGATATAAAAACTCAGAGTTGATTATAGGAGACGAACGATGAGTCAGTAGAATAGTCGACTTTGATTTCTTATCTTCCTTCGTTCAATGATTCTTCAGATTCGATGAGGACGACGAAATCCTTATGTCTCGGTTGAGATGTTGTAGCGAAGCGCTGCAGACAAATCAATGAGAGACAGAGGATTTCAGAGTGGATCCTTACAGCTATACCTCGCTGCCAGTATTTCAGTATTTTGAAGAGCAAAAGTAGTAGTTGTGGTAGTAGGTGACGAAAGGTTTCGGGTTGATGCTACTCACGACAAGTTGGTCACGTTTTCACATCCTCTTCTAAAACTTGTAGTCGTAACTACTGACAAACCTCTTATTCTTTTTTTTTCTCTCTATACTTTTCATCCTGCACTTGTAAGTACTTTAAACATACCTGCCTGTTAGCAGGAAAGCTTGTCTTGTTCTCGTATTCTGCCACAAGTAGTCAAGTTGGTACTGCCTTTACCCGAGTGGAGAGTTAATTCGAAAACTCGAAAAGACTTGACAGTAGTTGTACATTTTTGTGTGTTTTAAGAAAAAAAAATAAAGATGAAGTAAACATAAAAAATAAGATGAGTGCTTGGTTTTATTTAACTCTCCTGAAGAATAAGTTGAGTTTGAAGTTGGTGTTAATCTTTTACTAATTTAAAATAAAGTTTGATCAAAGAGTACACTGAGGGTGCTGCTAAAGAATTATACTATAGAGTTAGCAATAAAAATAACGGAATTATTTAATTGCTCGTTGTGGTAGTTATGGAAAGAGAGGGAGAGAGAGAGAGAGAGAGAGAGAGGGTGATGGCAATGGGTGTGGGTTAAATTATTTTAAGAAAATAATCAAGTGATCGTTTAATGAGGAGCTCTTACCAATACCAGAGTAGAGCTTGAGTGCTCTAGAGTCTCTAGAGTGCAAGCATACAGAACATAGTCTCAACTCTCAAGCTAAGGGTTACCCACCCTTAACACTTGGCAGTTTTCTCTTTTTCTCTCTCTCCCTTTCTCTCCTTTATCCCGCATCTCCCTTTTTCTTGCTCATTCGCACTCTTATAAGCACGTTTTAACACAGCTTGCCGACATAACCGCCGCCAATCTTGGCCCGAATGTACTAGTCCCCCTTGTCTGAGAATTCACGATAATTTGCACGAGACCCACCGCTCGCTCGGGATTCGGAGTTCTTAGTATTTGATTCGTCAGCACAATTAAACGAATTAATAGGCGACCCTTTAGTCAAGGCAATCTTAAGCTTTGCATTCTCTTTTGCTCTTTATTCTCTTATTTTATTTTTATACCTTCTTCGTTCTTTCGTTTGACTTTCGCAATAACTGAGAGTTATGCATCACAGAGGGAAGAAAGAGTTTAAGTGAAAACGAGATGCAAAATGTCTCTTCACTTTCACCTCTCGATACCTCAAGGATTTTCTTATCCTCATCCGCCTCGAGACACAAGATAAACTGAATTAAACTCCATGAAATGGCTCTGAGGCGTCCTAGCGTGACGACGAGAGCTGTATATACCCGACATAACCCAACAGTTATACTGTATCTGCTCATGAGCGAGAAAGAGAGAATGCATACAAACTTTCACGTTATAATAATTTTCGCTAGTATATATATATATTTTAAAAGGGAATCTCTACAGCTACAAGGATTCATTCATTTATTTATTTATATTGTAAACAGAATAATAATTTAGCAAATTAGGCGCATCAAAGAAGAGAAAGTCTTTTAGCAATTGAACTGCGATGCTGTTACGGGTGTAAAGAAAACTCAAGATGGTTTCGTGTAAAGTAAGTTTGTGAGTGATAAAAAAAGAGTATATAAGAGAAGAAAACTAAAGGATGAGTATAAAGAAGTAGTAAAAGATGAAGAAGTAAAAGGGTAAAATAAAAAAGCTGAAATGTCCATGGCGTTTTCCGTTTGCCGGTGCTTTCTCTCTTTCATTCCCGTGCCCCTAACCTATTTTGAAGATCTTTCATCGTTGGACGTGCTAAAAGTATTTTTCAACATCAAAGTCTCGGTACCGACTACGAAGACGACAACGAGGAAGAGAACGAGGACGACTACATCGATGAAAACGACGGAATCAAGTCACGTACATGAACGGGGCTCACTACTATTACACGAGACGGCAACATCAACCGTTTTATCGGAGTATATACATAAGCTAAGTGGTACCCTAAGAAAGGAGGTGTGTATGTAGGTGTAGTGTGGGAGAGACAAACCGCAGCTTCAAGAGTCAAGGTAATTGCACGTGATAGCGAAAGAACCAGACGGTTGGCTTAAGAGACAAGGGGACACGTGGAAGAACTACAAGTCTCGATGTTTATCTGGCTGCTTGAACTACTGAGAGTATGAACACGTCACACTTGAATTAATAATTAAATACAATTAGACCTTGTCATATTTTTTTCACTTGTCAAGATATATTAATAGTGTGATTTATGATAGCTGATAATTTATAATAATTTTTACATTTTTTATAATCGTTTTATTTATTTAAATTGAGATATTATTCCTCCAATCCATTCCTCTCTGTATGTCGTCATTCCGAGGTCTCACATCTTGTCTCAGATTGTCTAAACATATGGTTGGTAATTATTTTGATGGTATAAGAAAATCACCTGGTCACCATCTGTTGGTTCGTTTAATCACATGGGAAATAATAATAATAATAAGACGACTTGCGAATTCGATGAAAATAATCCGGGTAGAGAAGTATAATATTTAAATAAATTTGTTGAACCTCACGAATAGCAATAACTAATACTATATAAATATATATAGCACACTAGCAACAGTAAATGGTGTGTAATTTTTTTTTTTTGTTTATTTCGGTTGTTCTACCCGTATGCCAGGTGCGCTGAGCCACCTGCCGTGTTTTGAAATCTGCGCCAATTCCGCGAAACAATTTTTAATTTTTTTTACAACACCGGAAATACCCAAGGTGGATATTTTTAACAATAGGTCTTGTTTCGTAACGAACCCCAAATGAAATAAAAAAATAAATAAATAAATAAATAAACAATGTGCAAAAATACGCGAGGATAATGTCCGTCGAGTTGGTTTAAATTATTAACGTATTTTAATTAAATTAAAAAAATATTTTATAAAATGTTTCTAAAGTATACGATGATAATGAATAATTCATAAATAAATGAAGCATTTTTAAAAGTAAGTTGTGTATAAACTCCCCTCGTATTTTTTTCCCTTGGGGTATCTTGCGTGTGTCTCGCGTGAAATGGCAAAAATTAAGAGCCGAGGGATAGGTCAAAAGACCTGCTGCCTGCGGTCCAACCCCTTGGGTACTTCATCAACACACTCAACTATAGTGCACTTTGAAATGACTTTGTAAACCCCTTTTATTTTTTTTATTTCACTTTTTTCATTCACAATTCACTGGCTAGAGCTCCCAAGTGTGTAACACTGATTCTTTTCCGTTCATCTTAACCCAAGTTTAAAATTCTAACGTCAATTAATCACTTCGATTCTCCGCTGAGTTTTTACTCGAAAATCCTAAGCCTAATTGCTTGTACAGGGAAATTTCTTTAGATGTGTATGCATTTATACATCTACAGATATAGGCATACTTTGAAGCAAGGACTGAGAGAAAGGAGAGTGAGAAATAAAGGAAACAAGGATCTCGTTTGAAAAGCTCAAGTAAAGGGGAACGAAAAGTGGTTTTGTGAGTAAGAGCGAGTGAGAGTACCTGTGTAAAGAGGAGAGAGAGAGAGATGGATAGCAACAGGTTGCAAGTAGAATGCACGAGTGACAACCGCGGAGCAAAGAGAGTCACTTCTATATCCCGAAGCAGTCCAGTTGGGCTCCTTATAACTACTTACGTCATTCTGAATTTCTACCTACGCTTGCTCTCTCTATCGTCTCTCAAACTCTTTTACTTAATCTTGTTTACGAGCCAGCAGAAAGTATTTTATACTCACGTCACTGACCTTTTAAGTGCACTTATGTTTATATACTTTCTTACATGAGTTATTTAATTGTCAGCGAATGATTTAACAGTCATGTGCTAATTACTTCTGCAGATATAAATTATTACTATCATGATGCATAAATGAATAATAATAATAATAATAATAATAATAATAATAACTAAGATAATAATTAGGACTTATAAGTGCTGCGTAATTAAAAGAGTACACAAGAATACGAAAATTAGATCTATTGAAAAGAGCTACTGAGTGATGAAAAGTAAAGAGATGAAGCAAATAGAAAATTTATGAAATGCATTCATGCAGAATATAAATTTGATGGAGATGATGAGATGATGAGTGAAGAGAATGAGTATGAAATGAGTAGTAGAGATATGAGCTTGTGGTATAGGAAGAGATAGAGGTGTATAAAAGCGGGAAAATAGAGAAAATAAAGGACGTTATGAAGAGTATAATGGGTATATGAAGGACACGAGTAGTAGCAGCAGCAGTGAACAGAGTACGAGGGTGAAAAAGAGGATTCAAACTAAACTCTGTTCATTTCCATAAATACTACTACTCTTCTGCTATACAGACCATTCGTGTCGTTTACTTTTATTAACTATTGTGGATCTTTCAAACTATTTTCTTGTGATCGTGTAAAATCTGTTAAAATATCATTATTATTAATGCTAGACAGTATTCTTTATATTTATCTTTTTAATGTTGCGGATTTGTATTAATAGGTAGCATTTATTATCTGCATGCAATATCATAATCATAAATTATGGAAATTATTAAATTACAGTTTTTGTTCAATATATATAAAACTGGGTCATGAAAATTATTATAGTAGTGAAATTTATTTTTTAAACTTTAGCAATTTGGTAATTAGTAATTAGGAATATCGTTAACTTTTTTTAGCCCAAATAAAAATAGCTGTGAATTTAATTATTTAATTCAATATTGTGAGTTTATTATTTTAAATTGAGTGCTATAATTATTAAAGTAAAAACAATGAAAGATGGATAAAAAAAATTTCGGGAATCCAAGTTTTTATCAAAATTGAATATCCTGATACTGGGCTAAATCATTTTATGAAATTATAATTTAATACAGAACAATGTAGAGAATCCGTATATATTTTAATTTATTATAGAATTGGGGCAAATCAAATCAAAAAAAAAAAAATCGATATTATTAATGTTCTATTTCTGTTATATAATTCAGTAGATTAAATTTTAATCAAACATTTAATTATTGGGAATATTGTAGATGTATTTTTGGTTAATTCTGCATTGCAACAATTCAAAAAATATACATTTATAATTTATCGTAAACTTGGTTAAAAAATAATCCGATGAAAAATTTATAAATATTTAAAATGTTTTTAGAGATCTTAAAATAAATGCGCGATACGTAAATTGTAATGAATTATTTAAGACATAAAAAGTACGAGTTGGGTTATTGAGTAATGGGTAGGGTTACAAGAATAATGAAAGGCAGGGGTGAAATTTAAGGGCCTGTTAAAGCCCTACCGCATTTAAGGATTTTTTTTCGCCCTGAAACGAAGGGAAAACTTTATCCTTACACGCGGCAGGCGGCTACAATGCGTTACGTTACATCGGTAATGTAAGAAAGTATTAGAGGGCTGCTAGGAGGAGTTTTGTGTGGAGTCAGTACTAGGTACCGATATACCCCGAGGGAGTGATAACAGTGCAATGTATGGTTATTGGCCAGTGGCATCGATTCTCCCAACGAGGGAGCCACAGATCACTCGCCGAACTCAAACTACCCCTCTGTCCCTTAATCCACTCACATTTCCTACTCTCCCACACTCAGCTCACTCATTTGTGTGTTTTTTGTTCTCGTCTTTTGCGTTTTTAAAATTACTAAATGATGCCTGTAGTAACTATGTAAAATATAAAGTGTAAATTGGAAATGTAGTTTTAAAAATAAAAGTAGTTTAAAATTTATTGCACTGATCTACTCTTATTTGTTAAAGAAAAGATTGTTACAAAAATATGTAACCTTTTTCGAAAAGTATATAGAATAAGTCTATTAAAATTAACTGGGAAATGTCAATGATTCGACCTAATTCTATTTTTACCAAATGAATTTAGTAACCTCTTGTAATTTTGAAATATCATGTTAAAATTTCAAGGCTTGTTCGTAGCGAACTTCTCGTGCGATATTTATAAAAAAAAAAATTATAATATAATACTGAAGAAAAAAAAACTTTTGTATATATTCAAGTCGATTGCTTATATTTTAGTCAGTTGATTGAAGGAACCTCGCGGGAGTAGTTATTTGATCTTGGACTTTTTGGATTGAAAGCCAGTTTTTTTTTTTGCTTCCATTTCTCTTGAACGATTTTCGCGCTCTCAGAATACAGAAATGCTCGAAGAATTTACATTCGGAGAATGGAAAACAGGGGAACACTAAAGACATTGAAAAAATAAAGTGATGAAAGCGAGGAGCATTGATGTGCTCAATCGTATTTCGAGACGGAATTTGATTTCTCTTCTTTGGTGGCGGTGGTAGTGAACGAGAGGTAATCGGTCTACTCGGCGAGTACCAGGCAAGAGAAAATGAAGCACGGTTTTACTCAGGGGTAGTAGATCAACGTTGTTTACCCGGGAAATTTGTTTCCACTAAATCTCTAGACTAAATTTGTCCAAGTCGATACACACTCTCTGTTAATTTACTCTACGGTTGTCTACATATCTATATAAACAGATATTTAGGGTGTTTCACTTTTAAACAGCATCTGTTTTTTTTTATTTATTTGACCTTTTCGAATTCGAATATTTTCAATTTGACGAGTATTCTTCTTTTTATTTATTTATATGACGTCTTTTCATAAAAGTTTTAATTTCAGATATACTTAATGCTTTTCAGGTAAAGAATAATCATTACAAAAAATGACACACCCTAACATATATATTTATATATATCAGTAAGGTGATACAATATATCTTACTGGCAAGGGAGTCTACTCGAGGTATTATCACTATACTCTGGCAATTAAGAGATATCGTTATCACTCCTCAAGGGCTATGTATTGTGTTTGTATATATATGAACATACGTATGTACGTTTGTATATATATGTATACGTGTATACACTCAGCACCAATGACAAAGTAAACATTGAGGCCGAAGAGTAATCCCAATGGCTGGGATATTGTCGATTTCTTACCCTTGCAATGGCTTTTATTGGATCACGAATTCCCCTCGTCCTGTATCAACTTTCATCTTTTTTTATGCTCGTATACTTTGACCAGACACAAATATAAAGTTGACGGTGTCTCTTCTTAGCTTGGCATTTTAATTAAATCGATAACTCGCATTGAGGTTACAATGGCTAAGTAGTACACATCGAATGGCATGGTTGTACAAACATTGGTGGTCTAGCTTGACGATATATATCGTCGGGTACCGAAAATATAAAAAAAATTCGTCACAGAATTCTGTCGACTGGGGACATGATTGAGGGTAAAGTGTCCAATCTGGGATCTCTCTGAGATACAGAGATGAAAACGAGAAGCCGAGGATGGTGTAAGTAAAGAAGTAGTGGAAGAGTAGTAGGGTGAAAGGACCTCGTCAATGGCTATGATAAGACTCCAGACGGTATTCGAGAGGATGATCCAAGGGCTAGTAGTTGGCGTGTAAAATTCACAGTTGAGATTTCGCCCTCGTTTTTACTTTTTTTTTTACGTTCTTTTCCTTCAACCCCAATAGCATGCTTTGGATTTCAAGCTAACAAATTTTATTTATTTTATTTTAGGTTTTTGTTCGCGTGCTACTCCTTCTTCTTATGCTTCTGATACTTTTATTCCATCTTCCGTTGGCTTCTTACAAAATTGTCTTGAGAATAGGAAACCACGCGCCGGATACCAGAGTGTAACGATGTTACACCGGAAAGGTTATATAAATAGAAAATAAGTCTGGAGGATGATGAAGGAGAATGAAAAGGAGAGAAAAGTATTTTCACCAGATAAGGCTAGAAATAAATGTATATACATATATATAAATAATAAAATAGAAATAGAATACAGCTATAGTATAGAACCGAGAGCATCCGATAGTATGCTACTGGAAATCCGGGCCCGCTAAAAGGAACGACGCTAGATTACTGGAGGATTTATATGAGATTTTTTCCTCGTCAACGCTCTATTGTATATTTTAATACTACATATAAATATATATACAAGCATAAATATAAATATTTTCATTGAATAACAACCCGCTTCGCAATAGAATTTTATAAAGAAAACTTTATAGTGATGTGCAATTTATAAAGAACGTTTACTTTTCCATCGGGGATTGTTGTATCACTCTGTTTTTATTGTGTGAGCTTAATTGAAACTATTGATACAAATTATTGTATTGATTTTCCACTTTTCCGGTACATTATTTGCAAATCTATACATGTTTTTTTTATTTGTTTATTTATGAAAGGTCAGTTGACAGCTCTCTCGTTATTTTATTCACCCTCTCATATTTGTCGGATTTACTCTTGTTGACACTATTAAATTTTCATTCAAGTTTTCAACTAATGAGTAACGGATGAGTGTGCAATAAGCGTCAAGTACATTTTTTACCATTGCAAATGTCTCGTTATCAAATTACTTTAGTCAGCAGTTTATGGTAGTATATTGAAAAAATGTTGAATGTCAAATAAAAGAAACAGGGTCGTGATGATTATTCAAGTAAAATATACCAGTATGAAATAAAAAAAAAAGATTTCAATATATATCTTTATATTATATTATTTTTCATATTAAAGAAAAAAGAGTGTGAATGGCAGATATAGCTGACTGTGATTTATTGTCAACAAGTTTCGTAGGAAATAGACACAGTCTAATGACAGTAGCGAGAAAAAAAAATAATAAAATCTCTTTCTGCTTGGTGTGTTGCAATATTTGAGATGTAGCGTAAACCACAATTAGTTTCATTTCTTTCTCGTTTCGTTCCTTCGACTTATCCCTCCTTCCTTGTTAATAGCTCTCATTCGACCTCAACTTTTCTCCCCCAGAAGATTATATATAAATATAGATATTGTATAATATAAATGATTTTCACAGTATTCTTCGTTTTCCCGTTTATTTGTTCTATTTTTTATCTTTTCTTTTTTTTTTTTTTTTTTTTTTTTTTTCGTTTTGTCACAATTCCTCAGTCGTGACGAAGACAGTAATGAGACAAATCAGAAGGTAGTCCGCTCTTGTGATTCCTGACAATTTTTCCAACTTCAATTTTTATCTGCAGACTAATGTTTTTTCATGTACAGAAGAAAAAAAACCGTAAAGAAAGTAAAATTAAAATCAAAGGACTGGGGTTGTAAAAAAATCAATTTTAAAAACTCGATTTATTGCCGAAGAAGAGCAATTTTCAACGACACGAATAATCAAATAGGTGCAGTTCTGAGAAGACAAAGAGAGCGAGATATATAAATGGAGGATACTTCCGCGACGGGAAAAGAGAAAGACAAATAAGGGTTGGGGCGGTTTATTGGATGAAGGAAGGGTAGAGAGGAAGAGAGAGAGAAAAAGAGAGTGTGAGAGTGAGAACGGATAGTTTGTACGCGGGAGAAGGGAATGGCAATAGTCAGAGTGGCGCCGCGACTCCCGTGACGTCTGTCGGCGCGTTGGCCAATCAATAGCATCCCCATGGCAACCACAGATAACATCGGACACACACCGTACCACACAACGACGCATCAGCTCATACTTCCTTCTCCGTTCGTTATCGAATATATAAACCTACTACTATACTACTAAATCCATTTCGGGAGCTAGGCCCATATGATATCCGAAGTACAACATATCAGCCATCATTATTATCATCATGATCATCATGATGATCGCCATCGAGATCACTGTGTCTCTCAAACTAAACTTGAACCAGAAAATATCAGCCGTCTCGTCGATCGTCTCTACATGAATTGGTCGGCTGACTATATGTGGTGGTCAACTAGTCGAATTTCCAAACCACTTGAAGCTATTGGAGGTACTCGTATTTCCGTTCGATATCTCTCTGTTCTGATAGAGAGCTTTGAATACTCAGAATGGGATATTTCTATTATTTTCTTCAATTCATTTCAACTCAATCGTTTTATTTTATTTTGTTAAAGCTTTTTGTTTTTTTTTGTTTTTTTTTTTTATTATCTCTCTGCGTATTTTCAATTTATTCTTTTTTAATAAATATCAAGACCCAATCGCTTGGCAATCTGTGAGGGATATTATAAGGTTGAATAATCGTGTACGTGAGAGCAATAACTTTTCTCTTTTTTATGGGTGACAGTAAAAGCAGAGAAATTAGGAAACTAAACTGATTTTATATTAGACGTAACGGTCGTGATGTAAAGTGAGAGAAAGCTTTATGAAAAAACTATAGCTGAATAGCAAAACTAGAGAGCTAAGGGTGTCGATTGCCAGACGAGAAAAAATAAGACGGGTGAAAGTTAAATGAATGTCGAATCGACAAGACAAGCGGATGGCCGATCGAAACGCTCAAGAATACAAAGTAGCTGGAGATTGGATTTGAAAATGTCTGTGTGAATGTGTGTGAGTGTCTGTGTATGTGTTAAACACGCGCAGTCTTTCTTTGCGATTGCAATCGAGGTTGGGTAAATCGATTGATTGAGAGCAGCAGGGGTGTGGGTGGTTGGGTTTTGAGTTAAGTTTCTCTTCTTCTGTCTATACGACACCCTGATGTTTTCTTTTTTATTCTGATTTTTATACTGCATACTGGACGATCGTGATTCCACTGGTGACTATGTCTAGCTTCAAGAGACACAAGAGAATGCGAAAAGAGACAAGCCGATCGAGTTTGTGCCAAATCTTGAATTTTCTTTTTTTTTTTATCTACCTCTTAGACACTTTAACGTCGATTTTTTATTTTTTCCGCTCACTTTTTTTAGTTCACCCGCTCCCGCGCGACAGTTTCGACAACTCGTATTAACCCTCCGAGGTCGTAAGGATATATCCAGTCGTTTTCTATTGCCCTTTTTCTCTTTCTCTCTTATTCTTTAGCTCTGACAGCAGGAGATCCGTATCGAAAATCTTGAGAGTAGAGCAAGCCGAGTTTTTGTCAGCCGTGAGTGCTATCTTTCTCTTTCTCATGCGATAAATCGATATCTCAAGAGTCAGTTGTGTCCTTGTCTACTTGAACGGTTTATCCACCCGCTACAATGGTTACTCTTCTGTTCATTCTCACGGATAAAGAGTCGACTTGTAAAAGAGGTGAAGAGATAAAGGCTGAACGCTGGGTGAGGAGATCCGGCTGAAACTAAACCTTTACAACACCTACGACTTTTACTACTACGACTATTCCTATTACAACTATAACTACCACTAACTCAGCAGCTTGAATCTTTAAAAGTACTACAATGCCTTCAATAAAGCAAGATTTTTACCCTACCAATTCCCGGCAACTCTTGTCTTTAGTAATACTCAAATTTTGATATTTGTAGTTAAATTTGATTGGATCAGCGATAATTGTAAAAGAATAAAAACGTTTTATAATATAATAACAGTACTTTTATTAAGTCTTTAGCAACAAGCAACTTATCTTTACGACAAAGTCGCGTCAAATTTTATGTCCCTTGTCGTGTTGTAGCGCTGAACAATATATGAAATATATAGTCCGTAACTGCATTTATGAGAGTCAATGGTAGTATAATATATCGGCGAACGGTACGAAAGGACACGCTGTGAAAGGAAGGAGCTTTTGTGCTAGAGGGTAGAATCGTTGGCGCCACTGAGGCTACGGTTTCATTTCCACGCGTCACACAGTGGCCGATCAGCTGGTCGAGCGTCGAGTCGGCCAAGTACCTGGACGCTATCCAACCAGGTTATTCGTTTCCCCCTATTCTCTTCTTCTCACTTCCATTCCCTCTGACCCCGATCAGCATTCTCCTCAGCAGCTATATTTTCTGCTTCTCTTCTTCCAGATTCCCACACTCTCCAGAGCTCTTTGTGTGAAAACCTTCACTGTCGGTTTGTGTCACGACACCGATTTGAAAGTCCAATCGCTCGGGAAAACGATTTGCAGATCGGAAAATCATTTTTAAATGCACCGGAATAAGATTTTTCATCATGTCAAGATGGATAAGAATTTTTTTTCTTTTGGCTTTTATAGTTGATTGAAGTCGTAGCACGTGCATTATGTACATGCATACATACATATATTTATACAGATATATATATATATATATAAACATGTATGTGTTTGTGGATATGTATATTTGAATGTAAGGGAATATCTTGGACATCCACGCCCTATTGAAGACCAATCCCTAATAGTCAAGGACGACAATTCTCCGGAGACACGAGAGGGAATCATGACCGTGCATTATTTGCGGTAGTGGCATTCGATATAGATGGCTCTGGGGCATTCCGTACGTTTGATTGAAAATTTCTCGAAATCCTAAGATGGTATGTCAGCCATCAGCAGCCAGACATTGAACGAGTGATCAAGACTCGGTTCTTAACACTCCACATCAATTTTATTATCACTATTATTATTATTATTAATAAAAATTATAGCTATTAATAAAGTTGAAAAAAGAAAAGAATTTTATATTCCTTCGAAATATCAAATAACAAAATTGATGTGTTTTTTTATTTCTCCATTTTTATTTTCGTCTTCGCAGTATAAAAATCACACTTGGTGCGAGCATTACTTTATATTACTCTGGCCTCTTTTCTTGTGAGCTCCTCCTCTATTTCGGCGAATATTACACGTGGAGGCAAGTACGAAGGGTATAGGCTGACTTTGGAAAAGTTATGACATGAGTGCCCTCTCGCTTTTTCTTTCAAAAGGGGAAGAACTTGTTAAGGCGTTGTCGATAAAACTCCAAGCTTGTTCAACCTTTTTTTTTTCTTTTTCTCTTTTTCTCGGAATACAAAAATAAAATATAAGATAAAAAATTATAACGATGCATTATGGCTGTAAGATATATTAAAGAATAAAAGTGAGTAGATCTAGTGAACAAAAAAAAAAAAACAAGGCAAAGTCTGATCGACGGAGTTTCAATGGGAAAAATTCATAAATTTCTGGTACTATAGCCTAAAGGCGACAGTGGCGACTAAAAAAGACAAAACAAAATTCCTTTCTCGTGTATCGTACTTGGGCGACTTTATTCTTTATTGCATCCGCGAGCCACTTGAATTTGATCCTACTCTTCAATGTTTCTCCACAATATCCACCTCCGCAAAAGAAACCAACCTCCTACGTCTCGTCGTGAACTGTAGTGCGAAACTTTTCTGAGATATGAGCTTGCCAGTTGTATAAATCGTTCGATCGTTATAGAGGATAAAAGACACGTGAATCGTACAATATCGGTATTGGATGTTAGATAGGGCGAGCAAGTGAGATAAAAGAGTGCACCAGTAGCAACAGCACAACCAGCAGTAGCTGCACAAGTAGTAGCAAAAGTAAAAGAAGAAAATGACATAAGAAAAAAAAAAAGAAAGAAAGAAAACGAGATATGGAAGTTGCACAGTTTTTGGAAGCCAGTGTCGTAGTTACCGCCTTACACTTTTCATATAATTCATCGAGCTTGTTCAAAGTCTGACGTTTGTACCCATCTGGAAACGTTATAGCATTCTTTAATGAAAAAAAAAAATATTAAAAAATCTCTGGTGAAACGGGTTGAATGTAGTAGTGATCGATATGCTAAAAACTTATGCAGTTTTAAAGCTATTAGAACGAGAAATAGAAAAAAAAAAAAATAAACCAGTGAATGTTAAAACGATCGTTACCAGGAAAGATGAAAGAAGAAAAACTAAAAAATTCCGACAGTTTTAGAGTGAAACACTTTGTCGAAATTACAACTACAGTCGGTTCGAACTGGCTCTCTAACCCTGTATGACTGGTAACCGCAGAGCAGCCGTCCCGAACAAAACCAATTCCTGCTGAAAGTTTCTATTCAGTACCAATGCAGTTGGTACCGTACCAGTCGCGTGTTACTTCTAGCATGGTACTCTCATCGTTTTATACCTAGCTATACTCTATACTGTATAGCTTACACACCCTCATGGTCTTCTCTTCTCTACCCACTGGCATCACTACACCAATGTGGCCCTTGCGCTCGTCCTTCTCAGTCATCGTGGTTAAAGGGGTTTGCTCGAGGGGTCGTCGCTATCCACCTACAACCTCCACCGCTAAATCGATATCACGAAAACTCTGTGACAATGAGAGCGGTAAATTTCCACTATCGTTTGGTTTTCTATTTGCAAATTCCACAGCTGTCAAAGAAACCACTTTTGTATATATATTTTAGTATACATATAACATATAGTTATATATGTGCTAGCCAAGTATCTACTGTACTGTCTGATTCTGACCGCCAAAGCTTGGAGGTTGTATGCTATTACTAGTAGTTATCTGAATGCACAATCGATACTGCGATGTCTAATCTCGTACACTGTGTGCTGTATGCTGTTTGTAGTGTAAAGGGAGGATTTATATTGAAACCGATGATATTATTTAAATGTCAAACACATAACACACGTCAATTTTTAACTTCCCTTTGCTCTTTTTTTTACCGCCCTTAGTCATCACACGTGAACGCAGTGACTCCCTCTTGACTCTATATCGCGTCATCATCCCCTACGTTCATTAAATTTTCGACTTACTTGCTTAGTCATTACTCATTATCCCTGTCTCTAGAGACTGAAGTAGCGGCTTTTTTTTTTTTTTGCTTAGAATAGCATAGCTTTTTTGTCTTTCGTGAAAGGTTTTATTGCGTGACGAGACAAAGTGACAGACGGCGGGCAGTCAGAGGTCTCCCTTATGATAACTCGATAATGATGTTTGATGTAAAGCAAGCAATGATACAACAATTGTTTGTAGTTTATCACGAACAAAAAAAATTTAATGTACTAAAGATAAAACAATGGAATTCGTCAGGAATTTTTTTGTCATTTGTATTCGTGTCAATTGCAAAGACAGGAGAGAGAAACTAAATGACTGACTATGTTGGGTTAGTAGAAATAGATGCAAAATGAATAGAAAAAAAATAATCTAAACGACGACAGGACACGTTCTCGTTAACGAAAAAGCTACTGGTGCTGTTGGCGTTGCACGCGAGCATGAGCTACATTCGGTGACGACCTTTTTCCTGATGTCCGTACATATATATGTACATACATATATATATATACTCGTTCACTCGCAAATGATTTATGGCAAATGAACATTTTGCAGTATATTTCTTTTGCTTTTTAAACTGTTTTAGTTGTGAGAATGACAGAAGGGTTAATTAACTTTTGTCGGTGTTGCATGCACTACTGGAACTCGTCCTGATGGCATACGAAACTATTATTAGAAGGCAACTTTGCACACGCGCCACAACTGTCTCGTTATAGGCGGCGTTGCAACTCACCGACTTACTACTTGGTCCTCTATTTCTTCACAACCGCAATGAAGCTTTAGTTGTTTAACTCACTTAGACAACATAACATAACATAAAACTTGAATAGTTTACATGAGAATTAATCATACAAGACCTTACCAGCTCAACTGTGTCACTCATATTTAATTGAAAAAGAATAAAAAGTCATCTACCACTTCATTGTCATCATCATTATCAGACATACCTGAAACAAACAATGGAGATTACTCGTTATTATAAATGTCACATTGTTCAATAGCATAAAATTAATTAATTACTACGTCAATTAATCACAAATTTACTATTCAGAAATATATTTATCAATATTAATATTAATGAAACAGATAATTAGCCGGGTAATATGAATAAATGGATAAAAGAAAAATTATGGCGCATAAAAATGGTGATTCGAGTATGATGCGAGGTCGCTGCTGCGGTAATAGTATATAATATGAAAAAAAAATCTAGGGTGTAACAGGAGCCTCGTTCAGTAAGACCGATGGCCCGACAATAAATTAGTAACACGAGACATGTAGGAGGAAGAAGTAAAGATGGTTTTTGGTGTGAGACACCGTCGTCATCTTCATCTTTTTTTTTGCACGCCCACTTGCGGGGTTTTGAAATTAGACCTCACAACTTTCTGTTCTTTTCCTACTACTACTACTACTACTACTATTACTACCACTTTTTATCTTTTTTATTTTAATTTTTTTTTTTGTTCAACTTCCTCTCTATCTTATGGCAGTAAAAAGAGAATCAAGGGGCACGCGAGTGCCGTCGTCTGGTTCATACCGTCACCTCGTTATGCTAATTATATTAATCCCCGACATCGGGGCCGCACTAAGTGGCGGGAACGTACCACCGCGGAACATCCGGGCGTTAAGTTGGAACATTTTGCCCAGGTCGCGCGCAAATACAAAGTGTTAAAGAGAAAACGAGATGGTGCCAACAAGAGTTGAGGTATTATAAGAATAATCATCACGAAGAGAAGTGGAGAAGTGGAGAAGTTGGCTTTAATTCTCGACGATTCAGCGTTATTCTTGTGACCCCAAGAGAACCGTTGAAAATGTGTATGTGTCACATGATGGCTATTATCATTGAGAGTTGACGATAATGAGGATCATAATTGTGTGCGATGAATGAAAATTACAAACATTAAGAAAAAAAAATATACTAGATTTTTTTTTTATTTCAAATATTTTTTTAGGTAAAAGAAGCGGAAGTAAATTTAAATAGAAAATATTTTCTTTAGTAATCTTCATGCATAATCTAGTTTTGATTTGAATGAATTTTGTATCTCATTCAGAAATGGGTTTTCCTGAATCACCAATATAGACAACTCTAGTAATAACACTTCCATGCGTTATATTCTACCATACGACTAGTATTACTTCTGCTGTACTACCACCACTGCTACAACTTGTATTTCTATGTAGCTATCGTTTGCGGAAGCGACTCCCGAACCACGAACGAATTATTCTGCTCATACTCATATGAAACGCTCCTCTAGATAGAGATTGAGATAGAGAGAAAGAGAAAGAAAGTGGGCGAGAAGCAGCTCTAAAGCAATTTCTAGTAACTACGATATCCATACTGCAGTCGTGGCCCAAGTTTCCAACTAATTTCCACGCGGTTCGCGTGCTTTCGTCTTATACTACTGCTGCAACTACTTTTTCTTCTTATTATGGCTCTTACTCTCATCTAACTCTCCCCTCATCTAGATATACATTTTTGGCGGTGGTACTCCTTAAAGTTGTGTTGTACATTTAACGTGTTCAGCTTGAAGAAATACGCTTGGGCAATTTTCTACAGACGTTGTAGTAGAAACAGCAGCAACAGCAGCTTCTGTACGCATTTAGATTCCCAAGAAGAAGAATAAGACTGAGAGGGTATACCAGAATGAAACAGCCACGGAAAACGTGGAATATCATATCGCACTTTCGTTTAATTAAATTCGGATCTGAGTTGCCAAAGTACTCGAACGATGCCGTGGGAAATCTTTAGAATACCGGCTGTGGTTAATGCATTCGCCAACGAGTTTAAATCGTCCGAATTTTTTTTTTATTTCAGCAATTTTTATTATTTAGTATTTTTTTTTCTTCTTTATTTCCATTTTATTCTTTCATTAATTTCACACCTCGGTGTTTCCCCTAACGTATCATGTTCCATAGCCATTTACCAGTACACGACTGGGAGTCTATTCATGGATATATAAGAGCAGAAAATGTTGATGAAAAAAAATAGCTGTAGCTATATTAAGGCTAAAGCTAACGGGATACCTTGCGGGAGTCAACGGAAGTCCCTTTCTGTTGCGACAAGGTGGAAAACTAGTGGTATTGGTGTTGATGTTGGTAGTATTGGTGGTGGTGGTAATGGTGGTGGAGGTGGAGGTGGGTAAGGGGTGAAATAAATTGAGAAACAGGGAGCAAACAGTCCTGGAGGATGAAGTGGAACGTGTACTCGAGTGAATGAATGGGCTGGTTGACTATAGCCCAAGGGTAAACGAAGAGAACTACAACGAAGGAGGAAGGGTTTCCAGAGAGAGTTTGCCATCGTGGCGTTCGTTTGGGTATATTAAAGCAATAATCATATAACAAAGGGCGTGGAGCGTCAATTCGCGGTCGGGACCGATGGTCCTTTCGGGAGAAATAGCATGCAATGTGATAACAATACAACCCGAATGCTAAACTTTAACTGTTACGACTTTGGTTGGTTGGTCAGTGAGGAGTAACGGCGGCGGCGGCAACGGGAACGAGAACGAATGAAAGTCTCGTGGGAGTTGATATTGATCGAATTGTGAATTGAATCAAGAACTTTTGATCAAGTTTGATAAAATGGGAAAACATGTTTCAATATTTTGTTACAAGATCAACAGATCAGTAAGTTTGCAAAGAGTTTGTAAGCTCTTGGGTTCTTCTTTTCTTCAAATATTATTTTATTCTATTACTCTTTTTTTTTTTTTTTTTTTTTCTTACATCAACCGAATTATCTTATTGTCTTTGTTTGAATTTTCGCTTTACATGTTTTAGCAGTAACCATTTAAGAGAGATACGAAATAGACGATTGTTGATTTGACGATGGAGGTCTGAAACCACTCGAATTGTGGTCTAACAATTCTGAGGGTTCAACGTCTAATGTAATGAACTCACAATGCTCGACCCCGCAAATAGCCCATAGCGGATAAGACAAAGTGAGCAAGAGTTGGGTTATATATATAGAGAGAGAAAGAGAAAAGGGGCCATATAGGAAATTTAGCCCGAGAAAACAATAAGAGGAATAGCTGAGTGTTTTGTGTGACAAACCAAGACTTATAATAGTGTTGAGAGATAATGTATAATCGAATTAAGACCATGAGAATAATTTAATGCAAGTAGTCGAGAAAAACTGTTAGTGCGCCTGACGTCTTTTCCGTAATTCTTTTCACAAAAGCTTGTGAATTTTGCAGATGGTGCTCGCGCGCTTCGTCTTTAATTTTTTTTATTTTTCTTCACTTTTTTTATTATTTTTTTTTACTTTGCGTTTCTCTTCACAGTTCCTCGGATGTTACGTATACGAGAAATGTACGGATCCTATATTTTTTTCCGGCTTACTTGTAAATTCAGACTAATTCGCTACTAGACAGTGCAAACTACTAGCCCGTTCATTCTGACAAAAATAAAAAAATTCCTTATAAATAACAATACTAAAAATAAAAATAAAAATGAATTTTTTTCTCATTCATTCAAAAACACAAGCAGCTAAATATTTATTATAATTTTTGTGTTGTTTGAAAATTACTCGGGAAATTTATACAACCGAGAGCAGTAATGCGAGCGCTCATATAGAATAGAATGTTTGCTTAAGAATGGAAAAGTACGTCTACCTCACGAGTATATAATGTCAAAAAAAATAATAATAATAATAAGAAAGGGAATAAAATAAAATAAAAAAGTGAGTGAGCAAGGGCGATTTCCCTCGTGGCAGGATCACCTTCGCGGCAAGTTGCGCTCTCGTATCGCGTGATAAATCGTGAATGCGCCGGTCATAATGTACACCGACGGTATAATTTCCTTCATGTATTTTTTTATTTCATTTTTTATGAGCAGCCGGTCTTCTGACCTCTAGCTGTGTGTAAGTCGAGTTATATCCCAGATCGTGTAGCAACAGCGAGGGATCAGATTGAGAGAAGTTGATTCTAACTAAAATACTGTTTTACAATCCCGGCATTTAAAATTTTATATATAAATATATATACATGATTTTTATTAACAAAAAAAAATTTTTTAAATCAACAATTTAAATATAAATATATAAAATAATAAAATTTATGTCTCATTTCATACAATAAATTAATTTTTTTATTTTTTCATATGTATTTATATTTAAATGTAATTTATTGTGAAATGTGTTGAACGAAAATTCAGAGCCGTCACTACACACGAATCCCCGGGTACAAGAGGCCACTAAATATAAACTTGATTTATTATTGGTATGGGATATTATTAAATCCGGTTACGTCGTTCGCCAGCTCAAACTAAGTTTCAATCTCTTTCCCTGATGAAGCGGGTGGTGGTGAACGAGGACGATGAAAAAAGAATACGTAAATTGTGGTAATGGTGGCGGAGGTAGTTCTATATAGTAGTAGTAGTTGTGGGAGTTAAAGTGGGAGGTTGGGAAATTTATTAGCTTTAAAAGCTGCCCGCAATACCGTCACGTTGAACTGGTTTCGTGACTCTCGAGCGAGGCCCGCACATCGCGATGCGCAACTTATAATCTTCTTTAAACTTTTTGCAGCATCGATTGACTGAGGCGATTGGACCCGTGATATACGCTATTTCAAACCGTCTACCTATCTTTACATTCAACTATCCTATTTTTTTTATGGCTAATTTTTTATTTTTTTTTTTTTGCCTGTCGGCTGTTGTATATATTTAACGCAAATTTGCCTTCTACTACTTTCTACGCCATACTTGTTCTCAAACTACATATCTTGATATATATATATATATATATATATATATTTTTTATCATAATCTACATCAATATTGATTGCTTGAACGAGGTCACTTTGTACAACTTTAAAGTTTGAAAATTGCCACTAAATGTAATTGGATTTAAAGCTAAAAAGAATTTCATTTATCGTAAAAGTTTTTATACTATAAAAAAAAAAAAAAATTAAATAAGAGAAAAATAAACTGATCGTATTTTTTTTATGACCGTGTTCATTTTTTCTTTTTTCGTAATCGACGCAAGCCAAGACCGGGACTTTGATGTCAATGACGCGTCACGAGTCATGAGTCTTGGAATGGGGTATATACGACGAGGGGAAAGTGAACGCATAAAAGTAAAGTGCGGCCGCGAAAATGGCTTACGAACATCGTAGTCCGGACCATGAGCGACTATTATCGAAGGTTTAACTGCAGGCTCGAAACAACCCAGGACTTCCGGACCCTTTTTGGAGCATTGTATAGCTATAAAGGGATACTCATTGCGATTGGTCTGCAACATAGTCATCTAAATTCGGATGGAAATACCATTCCCTTAAGTTTGACACTCTCGGGACATAATAATGTATATACACTACTGTGCATTACAGATATGATAAACTTTAAATTGTCTAAATTTAATGGGACATTTATTTACTTGATTCATTTTCTTTCTAGACAATCGAAAATTTACTCAATTTAAATTTAAGATTTAATTTATATTCAACTGTAATCCTCTTTTATTTAACTTTTAAACACTGCATAATTTCTTTGCAACTGATGGTTATTTTATGAAGGATTTTATTTTATTCTTTAATGACTTTTGTTTAATTAACTTTTTTTTCATTCAAATAATTTATACTTTCTTAAATATATATGGATAAAAATCTGATTACGTAAATTGTTAATAATGCCTGAGAAAATAACTCCATTCTTAATATAGTAATAAAAAATTCGAATTTTAAATATAGGACGATGTAATAAAAAATATGTGAAGCAAACTTAAGGGAGATATGGAAGGAAAAAATATTGTCTACGGCTGAATGAAAATTTTAGCGGTAAAATATTCTCGACCAAAATAATCCCAATCCATTTTGAAAGACAAGAAAAGTTTAAAAAAATAAAAAAATAAATAAAAACGAGTTGTAAGACGAGTAAAAAGAATCGATGAACCCGAGGGATGAAAAAGGAAAAGAGAAAGAAGCCCAGCTTTACGGGAATAGGGAGTAAATGCTCCATGAATGAACGATGAGGCCAGAGGGTATATTCTCTACAGCTTCGTCTCCACTAACGTACCCCGTCTTCATCCCTCAGCAAATTCGAATCGGATTTCGACGTCGTTGTGAGAAAACCGAGTATACGAGATAGACGTCGCGTTTGAAATCGCGATCTGCACCGACGCGTGATCCATATTGCATTCCTCACGAGGATGATGACGTCGGCCACTCGTGGCTGGGGTGATAATCGAACCGACGCCACGTCATTTTTTAATCTCGTCTTATTTTTATTTATTGTCCTTGTTATCCATGTTTCTCGGTCTTACTACAGACTATCATCCTCCTTAGTCATCCATTCTCACGCCTCGATCCACTCACAGTCAACGACTACTCTACTCCAATGAGAGTCTGATCACTAGGGAGAAATTTTCGTGACTTCATTCGACTTAACAACTGACTCATCCATTTTTTTTCTTCTCGTTTGCAAAAGATCAACCAGTAAAAGCTCAAGCGAATGGTTCTTCAGTGTCTTGGGGATACTCAAAATAAAAGCAAAACCAGAGAATAAAAGCAGCATCACATCACAGTTTTGATGTCGACGATGCTATCGTGATTCCGCTGACACCACCAACATTCGCATTCTCACCATTTTCCAATATATATGTGCTCTATTTCATTCCACTATCGTCTGTTTGGGGATTTTTTCTAAATAAGAACATCCGTATATACTCAAGTTACATGAAAGATTCATAGCACGTTGTCTGTACAGCTGACCATACTAATGCTCATCTTGAAAAGATATAATACAGGTTAGATCCTTCAACACTATGAATTATTTTATTATTTCATACCATTTTATTTTATTTCATTCATTTTTATTTTTTAATTGCCTCCAACCTGCTACTACTCGTTATAATTCTCGTTGCTTTGCACATACTTCAAATAATCGACTTAAATGTCTTGTTCCTGGGTTCGTTAGAGATGGGTGGAGATAATCATTAGAGTGAGCAGGAAATTGCTGTGTAGAGTACTACGTGGAAAGAAATATTTACGAGTAAATAATGAAAATAATTGATAATCGTTAGTAAAAAATATATCATGAGATTTTTCTGCAGAGCTTGTTGAACGTGCTATGGATTTATAAGAGTTACCACTGATCTGATGATTACCTTTCATTGAAGAGTAATTACGATAGTTTCCTATGGGTATTTTTTTTTTCAAACTCTTTATCGAGATTTTTTTTTATCAATTTCTGAGTGATAATAAATAGTCTGTAAACACGGGAATAAATTAATAAAATATTCATTAGTATTAAGAATATAATCATAATAAATATAATAATTTTTTTAAGAGACTCGTAAAGGTAATTTATAATTATAAATTGGGGAGAAGAGTAAAAAAGATATTAAAAAAAATTCCCTAGCAAAAACAACTCATGGGTTTTAAGAGCCGACTAAAATATACTCTCAATCAAGGTAAACCTCAGTATAAAATAAAAAGGAAAATATAAAAATGAGATGAGTAGCGAAAGAAGAAAAAAGAGAGAACGTTAAAAGAGAAATGATCAGCCGAGGCATGGATAGATGGCCAAGAGGGAAAGCAAGCTTTTACTTTCATGGAAAGGGTTGTTCGAGTTACGGGAGATTGAAGGAATGACTCTAGACTTTTGATAAGCTCCATCGAAGCAAAAAGTGTGGTCTTTTTTTCTTGTTATTATTTTTACTGAAAAACAAAAATAAATATATTAAATTATTAAACTACGGATAAGTGTGTAATCATAAAGGGACAGGGATTTTATCTTTGATATCAACCGACTTTTTGGAATATCAACAAGCTACTTGAATGTGCGCACCCCCTACGGAGAAGTAAACGAACGAACATTTTATCTTTTGTCTCGGTACCTTAAAGAGGAAAATCTATGATCGTCTGAAAGATGTTAAGTATATTTTATTTTCATTGTTTATCATAAATGTCAGCTGTGAATGAGAAATAAAATTAATTTTTATATATTTTTGAATTGATAAAACCATTGAAAAAAATTATCTTTCGTTAATGCAGCAAAAAATTGACGGGTGAAAATTTCCTGACCGCATGTTAAGAATGAGACATTAATTCGTTTTATTTGAATTGAAGTCAAAAATTTTTACGAACGTCACGTCGAATTTGATTTATATCAAACGTTGAAATCCCGAGGCGATGGCGGAAAAAGGCTACTTCAAAAGTCTAGCCGGAATCTTAAGTGAAAAAAAAAAGTAAAAAGTAAAAAAAGAAATTATAGGAAAGTAGAAAAAGAACCAGGTAGAATAAGACAGGCGGTTGAAAAACGCGGACGAGGCAGAGGGTTAAACAGAGAATTCTGTACGAGTTCAAAATCTCAAGTAGCCGTCAGGATTCTTTACTTTTATTCTTCGAGCAAACGAGACCTCTTCTTGATTTTAACTCTCAAATCATCGACCTATCCTCTCTCCTACATCAATCCCCATTGTCTTTTTGTTTTCACTTCGTTATTTGAGCTTTGGACCAAACGACGTCTACTCATTATATATTTTTTTTTGTCTTCACGCAAGAAACGATACCAAAAAAATAAAAAAGGAATCTCTGTCCTCAATGACAATTGACAAGAATTTTATTGTGATCTGCCAAGGGACGTAAATACGAAACTTTTCATTGGAAAATGAATAAAAGCGATCTCGATAACGAATGGCCAGAATATTAAACATTTTATTCTCCATTCTCTAAATATTTTCAATTGACCTTTTACATTTTATAAATATTTTCGTGTCACATAACTCTTAAATAATAAATTATTTCAATAGATCAAATTTTTTCTCACGATCAATCAGCTTGAAAAGTTGCTCTTGCTAAAGGTTAGAAAGAAATTACGTTGTCAGAATATACATCTATATCTATATATTTAGAGTGAGGTAAAGTGAAAGAGACAGAGGAAAGTAGAGGTGAGAGTGGATGCATGAGACGTGTAGCCGCGCCTTGAATTTTATAAATATATGCTGAGCCACTATATATCGAGTATGCTGCTGGTAGAAGAGTAAAAGTAGACGTAATATAAGAAAATAAAAAGAAAAAAAGAAGAGAAGGTGGCCCTGTATATATCTTCTGCGAGACATGAAAAATGCATCCAACAGCCCTCAAGGCACTTCGCTATTCAAGTCCGTGGCTATCCGTTGCCAACCTGCCGGCACTTTTTAGATCCAAAGTTACCTGCTTGCAGAACTTTTCAATGCTCGAGTAGTATCCGATATCCCGAATCTTCATCCATCTTTTGCCATCTATGCTACTTTTATAGTAGTACAGTACGGGTTAGAACGACGATTTTGCTACCCCTTATGACATTGGTATTCACTGAATTTTCCGTTCGTTTCTGTAAATGGCTCCATAAACTTTTATAATGTATGCTACAAGATGACTCGAGCTGGACTCTCTTCTATTTATGTCCTTCTAAATTTATAACGATAGTTTTTCTTCTTTATTTAATAAATCATAACTAATGATTTTATACCTTTATTTTCTGTTCTGCTCTTAAGAATTTTATCTATACCATGTATCATAAATTTATTGAATTTATTAAAAAATTTAGTTTGACAAGTTTTATTAAAGAATTTCAACCGAATATATAAATATTTAATAAATGGATATTTCATTTTTAACTGGCATTTACGTCGAGTAAATAACTAATTAAGATAAAAAGCTTAAACTTGGTGGCTTATAACAGGTCTGAGTCAAATTATCTTATTCGTTATAAAGAACTCATTTAACATTTAAACCAAAATTTTACAACTAGACAATAAAAATGAATTTTTAATAATTTTTGTTGAATAAATTTTGAAATTATCGTAAAAAAATAATATCATGTTACTGACGCTTTAATAATAAATCAAAATCAATGAGTTACATGATAATTTGACGGTTAAAAATTTACGAGCAAATGAAAGAATAATAAATACGAAAATCAATAATGGGATTTGATAGAAAGCACTGTTGATACGTATAATATTTATTGCTCAATCACTTGTTAAAATTTGTGACATTTAAAGTAGTATTTGTCGTCTCTATATACACGTATATTAATACATAAATGGAATGGGGATATATATATTGGGTGGATGAATTGTGAAAAAGCATTAAAGGGAGAGAAAACAAGGGACAAATGGTTGAAGGTTCATCTCTCTAAAAAGGGCGCGGTACAGAGTGCACACGACTAGTCTATCGTACACATCTATAAATAAATCAAAATCTACCAACCCAGAGTGAGGCATTACGAAGCATTAAATAAATTAAAACCAATAACCGTACCCCGTGTATTAATCATTTCTCTATCGATCGACGCCACATGTTTCCTCTTTTATGTCTTTTAGACAAGTCTAATAAAAAAAGTTAAACATGATATTATATGATTATTAATTTGTTTCTCGGAAAAACATTAATATAAATACTAAATGATATGCCG
Organism: Microplitis mediator; assembly: GCF_029852145.1. NCBI lineage: Eukaryota > Metazoa > Arthropoda > Insecta > Hymenoptera > Braconidae > Microplitis > Microplitis mediator. The sequence continues at coordinate 7,726,047 of NC_079978.1, read as the reverse complement.
TTTCAATTTTTTTTATTTTCCTCTTTACTTTATTCAATGACAATGATACTAGTTTCTAGTATTGTGACTCACGT